>NC_134577.1:77554416-77854416 GCF_050947875.1 Dermacentor variabilis | reverse complement strand
AGAATTGATTAGAGAGAATGCCCATATCAAGAGATTTTTGCATATCCTTCGGTATGCACAGGGGTCTATAGAAAATGCATGGAAAAGCCTATAGTAGGAGTGGGTAAGCTAAATTTTCGGCGGGACCAACTGAAATATTAAGGTAGGCCAACGGAAATTGGGGGAGGGGGAGCCAAAATATATTTCAGAGTGGTCCAACCTCAAATTTCGGTGTGGGTCATGTTAAATTTGGGGGGGGGGGGTAACATAAATTTGGGGGCGGGCCAACTTATTCTTAGGGGTGGGCCAACTTAAACTTGTGGGTGGGCCAACTTGAAATTTAGGGTTGGGCCAACAAATTTGGCTGCGCGTCAACTTCAAATTTAGGGGTGGCCGAACTAAAATTTGGACTTGGGCCAATTTGAAATTTAGGTATGGGCTAACTGATCTTTCGGGGTAGGTCACCTTGAAATTCAGGCGTTGGCTAAGGGAAATTTTGGGGTGAGCCAACTCGAAATACGTGCGGGGGCAACCTTAAATTTCTGGACTAGCTAACTTCAAATTTAGAGGTGGGTGAACTGGAAATTTCAAATTTGAAGGTTCTCGAACTTAAATTTGTGGGGTGTGCTAACTGAAATTTGAGCGTTTGCTTATGAATACAGCTACAACTTAAGGGGAGTTCCTGCATACATTTTGCCCCCCTTTGTTTATAGTTTGGGGGAATGTCGAAAGACGTCATCACAATAGTTCGCCACCTCGCCGTGCAGCCTAGAAAGTCATTTTATTTACATGTGGCCTCCTGCAGATCTGTCTTCTTGGTGTTCATCACACTCCTGAATTCACTGTCAGTTGTAACCCATTTTTATGACTACAATACCATGGAAGTCCGCAATGATGCTAACGCCATGAGATTGAAGCCATTTGAAAAATGTTTACCGTGGACGCAGCAGCCGCCTTTTCGCACTTGGAATTAAACTATGCCAATTATGAGCGTGGTTCTTTAACATATACGTAAATTTAGTTTTAAAAAATTGTCTGTATTTCTTGTTGCGTCCTTTGCGGGATTTCATCATTGCGAGAGCCCACTTGGTCGACTGGGTCGCTAGGGTTTCGGCCTTCAGAAGTAACCCTACCCTTTTGCCAAGACGCCAATGTTCTGCAAGCTTACGGCATATATACAAGATCATGTATTTTCATCCTCTTCATTATTTGCAACCTGCACAGCTGCACTGTGATGCTGCTTCCCATTTACTACGCTGTATTTAAAGTGAAATTGTCTTCGTATTCTGTTCGTTTATTAACGTTGTACTCCTGCTATCATTCTCGCACATATAGTACACAGAATGATCGGCCACCTTTACATGAAATGCTTTACATTTTGCCGAACACGCCCACCATTGCGATACAAATAAACTTAAGTTGAACTATTTCCTCCGAACTAAAGGCTGAATTATAAGCCTACGTCTTCCCGAACAAGGTCAACAATAGCCGTAGTGCTCAATTTTCTAATGCGTCTGTTAGCAAGCTTAACATTTCTCCGGATGTCACCTTGTACCGAAGAAACATCCCCCTGATGTATCTGATTCGTTAGTTGTTATCCTCGAACACACAATATAAGCAGTCACGCGCAACTCCATGACGCCCTGGCGGCCGGCCACCACGGTGTGCCACAGAAGTATGAAGACACTGATTTGTTTGTATTGGCATATATCATCGTGTGCGTCTTTACGTCACCACATAATAACTCTGCCAAAGCTTGAGAAGCCATTCATCTAACCGGACTGTCTTCTTCAGTCTCTTGATATACCATATAATTTTTTTCATTATTCAAATTTTCAACCAGCTCGGATTTTTTCGTTCTTTATTTTCGCAAAATTTGTGTCTATTGCTGTGGTTACCAAATAAGCCATTCAACCCTTTCTTGCCTCCTGAGCAACCGAAGCCACACACTGTCTTGGAGTCGGGGTTAATGCTCAGTGACCCTCGAGTACTTTTGACGGACTTAGCTCACCGCTTTCTCTTCAGTTCCGTGGCTTGTACTACTCAATTGTGCTAGACACAAAACCATCAACCAACGACCTTAATGAAGTATTAATTACACGCTAGTCGATGTGCTGTCGATAAATATTTTCGCTGATGACCAGGATAGGAATGTGGCCCTCTTTTTGTTGAAATTCGCGTGCCACTCCTCGCTCTACACCGTTTGCTCTGCATTCCGTCGTTTTATGTTGTTTTTTTGTCGTCAGAAGCATACTGTATTTCCTGTGAATGTGCTTTCGGCTTTAGATGTGACCTCGAAGAAGGCCACATGCTCGTGGTGATGGGCCCTGACAGATCACACAAGCGAACTCATTCGTACCCACTTATCCGTGTAACAGCAGGAGGAAACATGTTTATGTGGCAGCCACGCTTTGAACACCTACTCATCACCAGAACCAGTTGTGCTTGTCAGCTGACCTAGTTGCGCATTGCGTCTATGTTCATGTGGTGAGCCTGGGACATTGCTTTCGTAATTACCTTTACATCGAACAACTATAGTGCAAATTCCTCGTGTTTTTCTCGCTTATCACCTCTCTGTCACCGACAACTGCACATTTAGATATTGCAAAAAAAAAAGATGGCCATCAGACTCTCAAACGTACAAATGAATTCGCACTGCAGAACCAGTAACGCGTCGGTTATTTATTTTCTTGTTTAATTCATCCAAATCACTCAAGTGTAATTGATAGAACGCTGCATGTTTTACTTATGCGTCTCCCTTCTAGAAGCCTCTCACCGGAGCACTAGTATCATTTTCAATATAGTGACACAATAACATGGAGCTCATTCAAAATTAATTTACAGTAGAATAATAACATCTTCCAAAATTATTATATTATGTGATTTGAAACAATAACGTTCACTGCTGCCAAAAGGCTCATTTTAGCACGCCAGGCATAATGCTATACCTAAGGCTTAGGAAAGCCGTCATATTTATCAAAGTAGTTGTCTCATTTCAATATGTATCGAATGCATAAAATAGCAGTGGGCTCTGGCCCAATTTTAATGGTAGACTTTCGTGTGTCGCGTTGGCGATGTCACAGATGTTCGCCGATTTATTCGTTATCTTATCACAGCAGAAACTGTCGAAAAATGTGTAAGACATGTAATCTGTAGTGCAAGGTCCATTGTGCAGACCACCTTGTTGGGCTAACAGCATGATTGCTGTCGTACTTATAAGTTTCATTCAATTTTTTCTGTACGCCGTAAGACAGCTAGCTATAATACAAATCTGTGAACTACAGTGGAAGATTCAAAAGAAGTGATTTTTTTTAATGTCGCCATTGAGGAAGGTCATCAGCAGTGTAATCCCATTATATTGAATGGAGAGCAGGAGATAATAATAATAAAAAAACGAAAGCTGCGTTATAAATGTTTTATGAATCCGAAAAACTGCGAGGCGTGTTCTGACGCCAGAAACATCAAAATATATCTGCCCGTATGTTCGCGTAAATACGGCAATGTAATATTGCGATTTGACCAAAGCTTCCAGTTGCGTTAATGCACAGTTTCTCCAGATATCCACAAAAATGTGACAGCGCTCACAATAGATTAAATAGTGGTGGCACCATTTGGTCAAACGTTGACAGGCGGGCGGTGTATTCATTCTGTATGCAAGGTGTCTGACAATTGTGCACATCAATTAGTGGGTCAAAGGGGTGAATCTTCGTTAGGCACTCACATCACACAGATTTACGTTGTATGGCGCGACTGCTCGCAATATAACCAAGCAAGGAAGTGCGATTGTCAAAACGTCGCGCCAATACTGTTCTCAAAACCTCCAGCAATAAATTGACGGAGGTGTATATTTTTCGATATCAGCGATACACATAGGCGGACTGATGTGCTTCTTAAAGCGGTTTAATTTTATTTTCCATTGTGAAACCGAAAACACTGAGAGTGCCGTTGTGTACCGCGGCAACCTATGCTGCAGGCGCATCCTCTTGTTCATCTAGCAATCTGACTGGCGGCAGCTGCACTCGCTGCCCTAGGTGGCGGCTGGGACTGTCACTGAAGAAGTAATTAACCTCCTTGCGTAGACACGACAGAATTGGACATTACGGACATCAGAGAAACCGGATTGAAAAACCCTTTGATCACGATGGCAATACTGACACGTGAACTCTTTTACCTGTTAGGGGTGAGCGCTTTTACCGTGTAAGAAATGTTATCGCTGATAGCAGGACGCGCCTACATGTATCGGCAGTTTCTAGAATGCTATCGATGCTTATATCCGCTGTCTGTTGTCGCCGAAACTTGCGTAATCTGATTGCATGCATGCGCGACGGAAATGGTGTAGAACTTTGTGGAAGGCACGCGGGTCGCAGTGATTACTCTGGCACATTCGACGACTGATCTATAAAAGCCGACGCGCTTGACCCGCTCAGCAGATTTTGATGATCGCCGACTGTGTCCGCCGCTGTCGCCGTTCTTTAGGTGTAGCCTGTTTTTGTGTGCACAGGCTCGCCCAATAAAAGATACTTTATTCCTCCACAATATTGCTACTCTGTTCTTTGTACATTACTGCCACGTGACAATATCTATGACTCCAAGGCCTTTGCGAAGCTACTGATGGTAGGTATTAAGCCAAGTGTTAATAGCAGAATGTTTTGGACAATAAAAGTATATTTGATTTAAAACCGGTAAAGTTGCCGCACATGCCATGAACACAAACCGAGCAGTACTTCTGCAATATAGTAGAGCTGTGCGCAAGAATTTACCCTTCCATGACAGGGAAGGATCACTTGCGGAACCTTATGCACCGCATGTAGGCGGACATGCGAAATATCATAAGGCAAACTCAGATAGCTTCGCTGCATTCCTAAAAGTGTTACAGTCCATTCACCAGACCGTTTGTCAGTATTGGTATATAATCTGTAGTAGTAACAATGCAGCCATACTCGACAAGTTTTGCCACCTTCGCTATAGCGGAGTGTCTTCGCCAGGTTAAAACCAGTCACCATGACAGGGATCTCGAGGCGACCGCGGACACAATAAAGGCATATCGCCGCGCCTGCAGGCTATCGAAAAAGACGTACAATGCCCTACAGCGCTTTGTCCAGCGAGAAGTTTCCGTGCTCATGAGGGGCATCCATGTGGTCAAGTGTGCGACCGCATCGCAAAAGTCACACCCAAGCACTGAATATCCGTTTTGAGAAGACTGATCAGTTGATGAAACAATGCAATACTCCGAGTGAACTGGTTAAACCTACCGAAAACGAGGATTTTAAGGCGTAAGAGTTTTATCCGGTACACCCATATGTACTCTGTCGAAAACTCATCCCCACACAAGGCGTGGCTGAGCAAAGGAGATTGACCTAGAGTTACTGCAGCGCTCTGACAAAGCATAAAAACTCTAACTTTCTTGATTTCCTCGTGATTCCATCTCCTCAAGCGAAGAAAACATGTTCCTCTCTACATCAATACCGCCGATTTTATTAAGACGCGAGGGAGGGCGCTGTTCTGCTTCGTGGAAATTTCGTTCCCCATGACCTGGGCTTAGATCGTCCTTTCCTGCACAACTTTCTAGTAACAAGTGGTTCGCTGTCGCCTCAGATTACGATACACGCTGCTCAATTACTTCACTGTTCGGCATTCCAGTTCGACTAGCCACAAGCTCACAATATGTTACCACTATTGAGTAATGGTCATGAGTGGATCATTACCAATATGTCTTCGAAATAACTTTTGTGTGATCTCACTACGATTTGTTGGGTGTGTTGGTAACGGACTTGAAAAGCATATTTAGCGACAGCGAACATGGACAAAAGGGAGACAGCACAATGCGCCAACTTCAACAAATTGATTTTCATGGAACACCCTCTTATATTTCCACATGCACAGTGGCGCCACCTCATCCAAATTTTAACCATCCCAGAAAGCCATTTCCTTATCTGACGTATTCACCGAAGGGACACTAACACACGTATCACGCGGCAGGAACCATACACCGGCGCGCAGCCGCATTCCTGACAGTGAGTTGATAGATGACTGTATTGCTTACTTCTCACGTTTAGACTATGTTCTCGTAAGCGGTCATTAAGACACATTCCGGTCTACCCTATGTATTTTTGCGCACAGGACAGCGGAAGCTCCTATACAACGGCTTCTACGCAGGCCACTGATGCTTTACGATCATTTGTAGATAATCTGACGCCTGCCTTACGGTACGGGTCCGTTCACCGATATATTTTCGCGAGTTTTCTGGCGCTGAAAAGACCGGTTTTGTGTCCACCCGGCTAGCCATTTTATTAAGAATATGTGCCGTTTTATTCATATAGGGCCCTACAGCTACCTTCCTTACGTCCGTTGACCTTCCGGCCGAGTTGTGGTGTCTGAACCACATTTCTTTAGCAGCCCCCCTACGAGCGAAACCTGCACTGACTCTGGAAACCCTCCTGCCAACCTTGCCGACTGATCCAAAAGACTCGTATTGATCTTATGTTATGGTGGCCAGATATTTTTAATGCATTCCAAAAGCGCAAGTTGGCAATCCTCCTCTTGACGAGCTTCGAGTGGACGCACCGATGCGAAAACAGGGGCTTCTCAGCCCTAGGTTTACACTCCTAGTACGTGTGCCGTTCCATGAGCAGGAGCTGAATATCTAGGAAACCCGGCACATTATAAGTGGGCTTTTAAAGCGTGAGAGTAAGTAGGCTAAGGACTGCACAAAAAACTCCATAAAGCTTGCCTACAGTTGAACATGCGTCTGGTTCGAAATGAAAAGGTCTAGATAGTGATCAACATATCTGAAGACACTAACCACCCTGGGCTCCGACAAAGTACGCTACAGGTTTTTGTTATGGCGGGCTAGAAAAATGTCGCTTAGTATAGGCGCCCAACATGAGCCGATGCAGGACACTGCTTTTGAATGAATATTCAGTAATTCCATGATGCAAACGTCGAGTGAAGGAAGCAACTAAGCATATCCTAAAAGCCCTGAACGGATAAAGCGGCCGAATTTTGAAAATCAACAATTCTGTATAATTGGATGTTAATATCTCTAAACTACACAGACTAGTTAGAATAACAGCATATACTATTCGACGGAGTTATTGACAAATGTAGCACATTTTTGTTGCAAGATATAATGCAATTTAAAGTAACTGAAATTTCAACAGCGCGAAAGACGGAGCAAATAGTATGTCGTACCAATTCGTCAAAGGATCTATTTTAGCACTGTTTATATACGATCTTTGGAAACTACCGGAGTATATGTAAATCAGTTTGCCGTGCCTGAAATGTGTTCGTGTTACAAACTTGTCGAAGTTGTGGCTCTCCTCGCACAAGGTATGTGATTTGACTAGGTCAAAACCGAAACCGTGCCCAGTACGTTATCCTGATTCGAGTGTGAGGGTGCACCTCCTGCTACTTTGAAATGAAAATGTGAGAACCCACAATGTTAAGTTACAGATTTCCTACACGTAACGACATAAAACCGCAGTGACGCAACGCTGCACTTCTTGTGCTTGGGATATTATAGGCGCGATCACCTTTGTTTATGTAAGTGTTCGTACTAATTGAACTTATTTCTTTGATTTTTGTTGAGTGCCTGATTTACTATCAAAAAACAAATAATCTTCGGAAATATTCGCAGCCGGAATTCACTTTTTTTGTCAGTGCGGCAATATTTCCCGATGAGTATGCAAAACTCCAGGAAGGTGAACGTTGCGCGCTATCCAGCGCAGTAATTTATTCATTTCGCTTGCCTGAGGCCGTGTAGCCATTGGTGACAATTCTCTGTTGTGTTTCCGGGGCAGCTCTTATAGTTAGTCAGTGTGCTCATGAAAAACGTTCAAAGCAAAAAGAATGGTTATTGGCTTTCGCTATCCCTTTCTGTGTTGAAGAACTGGTCAGTTTAATGTGTCTTATACTTTCTTTCGAGGAATAATGCGCACTAAATATAACAAATAATGTCCTAATACACACCTTACAGACACGGTTACAGATTGACACGAAACTCGAGAGTCGCACATGTTCCATCTACTTATCTCTGGCAACCTAAAATTTTGATACTAAAACTTCTAAGTTCACCTGTTCTCTCCCCTATCGTAAACGTGTTGTAGATAGCACAGATCCTCAATAAGCCGACAGCGTGAATATGGCACCGGTAAAGGAGTGTAAGAAACAAAAACATTAACCGCGCTTCCACCACTGTGAACAGGGGTGCAAGCGAAGCTCGGTATCCGCGGCTCTTTGTCGTAACGGCTTGGCTTCGCGCTCTCTAACCGCGAGGTCGGCCCGTCGACAGCGAGCTCTCTCTCAAGGGAGTTCGCAGCGGCGCTCCTCAAACACCGCCTCTCCTTCGACCGCAGCTACGACACGCGGTCCACTCCCTCGGCCGTTCCTTCAACGCAGCCTGTTATTCGTTGGAACGAACCAAACGCGGCCTTCCCATCTTACTGCCGGGCCTGAAATGGCGGGAAACGGCAGGCGCGAGGCAAGCGAACAAGCGATCACTCCCTTTGCTTCCTTCGGAGGAAGGACACGCCTGTGATTGGCTCAGGCCAGGCGCTGCGTCTACTTCTTCATGCATATAAAACCCTCTTTAAATGACCCGCATGATGAATCGACAGTGGCTGAGTGGCTGGCTAGACACCGCAGGGAACGGATGTGCGATGGCAGGCTCCGTAGAAGCGGCTTCAGCGGCCATGCCTGGCCGTGGTAACAAGGCTACCGAAGAGGAAACTACTCACCCGGTTGTTTTGCCATGATTGCCTTCAGGGCATTTCGCTGTAAAAAAGGTTTTTGTGCCCGCCTTTATCAACACCCGCCCGTATCAAATCGAGGATATCGGAAACACGTTAGCTCACCATGAGCTGCTCCACAACGTTATCGCCCTCGTGGCGTATCGGATGAGCCATGTCTGGGCCATCATTCTCACGGATTCCGAAGCAGTAACGAAGATTATCAGCGACGATGAACTGCTAGAGAAACAAAGCCGCTGCCTGGTGATTGACCCGATGATTCAACGTGACTCAAAGCACAACGTTAGCGGTGAGTTAGCGCTTGTCTTCGTACCAGGCAGGCGTCCCTTATGTCTTTACTGTCGGGGTACGGGAAATATCCGAAAAGAGAGTCGTGTCCAACGCCGGGGAGCCTACCGACGGTTCGACTACGAAGACCACCAATGTGCCCGCACTCATGTGATTGTTGCTGGCGTCGGGACTAGTGAAGGCTCGTATGAGCTGCTAATCGACGAAACGGACACGAAAGAAAGTGCCCGTGAAAGCCGGCAACCAGTGAGACAGGATGGGCTACGTTGATGCTGCTCACGAAGCAGAGTGCGATGGCCTCTAGTGCAGTAGCGGCGGGCGTACAAGTGCAGCGTAAGTTTCAACCAGTGCAGTGTTGTTCAAACCCTCAACAACATGGAGCTTAGGAACACCATGACCATGGGTATGAGCCAGGAGGCGATCGATTTGACAACTAGGAGGCGCTCTCACGAGGAGAGCGTTGGCAAGAAACCACAGCCACATTGCGGAAGTGACGAGCCGCCGCCAAAAACCCCGGGAATTCGGCGCTCAACTTTAAGACGCCGCCAAACGTCGCGGTCGCGACACGGCAGGCGGGGAAGCCACCTCCGTAGCCTTAGAGTATGTTTACATGCGTGTGAGTGTGTTTGCTTTACTCGATTGTGGGAGTAAATATCCATCACAGTGTGCACAGGTCAGGAGCTGCCGGCCAAGGACTGCCCTGCGCTTTTTCCCGAAACCTGCACACGGACTTCTGAAATGATGACGCCGTACAGTGCACCCTGCGTCTTGAAATGTCACTGGATCGACTATTGTGTGCACAGTATGTCACAGGCTCTTTTTCCTAACCTATGGGGAGGATACTTGACACAGCTTTACGCGTAGCCACAGTAAACGTCAGGGCCTTAATGCTCGAAAGCGTCAATGTCAAGTTAATCGTCTTCTCGCTGACAACGAGCTGGACATCGTAGCTCTCCAGGGGACGATGTTCCAAAGCGAGGAATCTACTGACCGTATGGTGTCTACCTTTCGTACACCATTCAATGTCAGTGTTTGTCATTCTGCTGGCACCTCCGGCAGGTGCGTCATTTAAAACCGCAATAATTTAGGCATTATTGTGGAGTCAGTTTCTTCCTGTCCAAGTGGCCGACTTCTCGTGGTTGCCTTTGCCTTTTCGAAGTTTTGTTGCACATTATATGTGTGTATTCCCGAGACTCTGAACGCCAGGACTTTCGTAATAATACGGAACCTTACATTGCTAGCGACAAATTGTTACTCCTGCTGGGCGATGTTAACTGCTTGTGTGCCCCTGCCGATCGAGTTAAGCGTCCGTATATCTCGAATATACAGTAAAAACAGCGAAGGAATTCTATACTGACATGTACAGTACCCGAAGCAGCCACGATACCTTTATTGAAAATAGTAATGAACAGGTTAGCGAGGCTCGTTAAATAACTAGGGATAATGTTACAAGGGTCTTGCAAGACATAAAACAGTGAAAAGGGGCCGGATAAGATGGACTACCAGTCCATTGAATCAAATATCGTGGAGACCTAATGATTGAAAAACTAGCGGCCCTTTATACGAACTGCCTATCGACTTCAAGGCCCCCAGAAAACTGGAGGAATGGCAACATTATACTTATCCACAAAAATAGAGACATTAAAGAATTGAAAATAATAGGCCCATTAGATTACCTCGAATATTTAGTAAAACATTTACTAAGATAATGTAAACAGAATAAGATCAATATTGAATTTTAGTCAACCAAGGGAACAGGCAGGTTTCAGGAAGGGATACTCTACAATTGATCACATCTATGTCATCAATCAGGTAATCAAGAAATTCGCACACTCCATATGGCTATCATAGATTACCAAAATGCATTTGATTCAGTCACGATACCAGCAGTAATAGAGGCATTGTTAAGCAATGAGTACAGGACGTTTACGTAAATATCTTGGAAAGAATGTGCAGAAGTTCCACAGTTGCCCTAATTCTCCACAAGAAAACTAAGAAGACACATATAAAGAAAGGTGTCAGGCAAGGAGGCACATTCTCTCCTATGCTAATCACCGCATGCTTCGAAGAACTATTTAAGCTATTAACCTGACCAGGCTTAGGAGTAACGATCAACGGCGAATATCTCAGCAATCTTAGATTTACAGATGACATCCTCCTGTTCACCAACACTAGGGATGAGTTACAAAAAATGATTGAGTGCCTGAACAAACATAGTATAAGAGTTGTGTTAAATATTAATATGCAGAAGACAAATAATGACCAATAGCCGGGCACGGAAAGAACAATTCAGGTTCGCCAGTCAGCCTCTAGAATCTGAAGGAGTACGCTTACCTAGGTAAATTACTCACAAGGGATCCTGATCAAAGGAAGGACATTTAGAGAATAAAAATGGGTTGGAGCGCATTCGGCATAGATTGTCGGATGTCGACTGGAAGCTTTCCATTGTTATTAAAAAGAAAAGTGTACAATCGATGAATTCTTCCGGTGGTGACATATGAGGCAGAATCTTGGATACTGATAAGAAGCTCGAAAACAACTTAAGGACCACGCAAAGAGCGATGGAACGAGGAATGTTGGGCATAACGCTAACAGACAGGAAGAGAACGGTGTGGATCAGAGAGCAAACAGCGATAGCCGATATTCTAATTGGCATTGACAGAAAGAATGGAGCTAGGCAGATAATGTACAGAGTAGGTTAGATAACAGGTGGACCATTATGATCACAGAATGGGTAGGAAGAGAAGGGGAGCGTAGTCGAGGACGGTAGAAGGCTAGGTGGGGTGATGAAATTAGGAAATTCCCAGGTGCTAGTTGGAGTGGGTTGGCGCAGGAGAAGGGTAATTGGACACCGCAGGAAGAGGCCTTCGTCCTGCAGTGGACAGAAAATAGGCTGCTGCTGCTGCTCCTGCTGCTGATGATGATGTGCCTGATGAGAGTGCAAAATCGTTAAATGGTCTGATTCATGTCAATAACTTGGAGGATATTGGCAGCATATTCACGTACGGAAATAGGCTCCAGCTCACGCAGTTTCAACGCGTTAGCCATAACACATTGGACAAGCATTCTTGATCTATTGAACTTCTACTTCCTTGCACAGGTTACAAAGTTGAACCAGTAACTTTTAGCGATCATCGTCTGATGATCAGAATTTTAATGGTATACTCTTGGTGGGCGAGGGATTTGTAAAGGACAGCGCAGATGAAACGGAGAAGCTGCTCGAGGAGCGGTCCCGTCTCTAATGCCATTGAGTGCGAAGATTTCAAAGAGTGGCGAAAAATTAAAAGATAGAAAAGAGTTGCTCCAGCCAATACAAAGAGATACAAGAAGAAAAAGCAGCGCACGAGCAACTGCAGTTTTATAAGTATGGAAAGCACCGAGCCTGAAAAGTATGTGAAGGATATTAGGGATGTGAAAATCCAGCTTGAAAGAATGGAGGGTAATATGTATAAAGCTATAAAGCGACAGCAGTACGCGCAAGAACACAGAAACCTTGGGCTGGTGAAACGCCAACGAAGCGAGCTCTAACAGATCAAAAGTGGTACGCTTGCCAAAAAGAAATCAGGCAAAAAAGAAACAGTGATCAAATTACAAGTGATCATAATGTAATCCAGTAGGTATTTCAAGAGCACTTCTACGACCTTCTTCGTCACACGAGAGAAATGTGTGATGCTTGCTCTTGCAATTTTTTTTCACTCGGGCGATGACTTCAGGACGATGCAAACGAGTAGTCTTGCGATGCCAGTAACTGAAAACGAAATTGAATGCGCAGTAGAAGACTCAAAAACTGGTAAAGCGTCAGGACCTGAAGAGCTTGACGCCGAGTTTTAGAGAACATTGAAGCCCATGGTTGCTCTTTTGCTGCTAAGTGTGTTGCTTGATGTGAACAAACGAAAACAAGTACTGCTGTCATTCACCACATCGCACATAGTATTGACCCTTAAATCATATGACCCAGAGAACAATCTGCTGGCGGGGTCCTGTCGCCCAGAAAGCCTCCTTGACGTTGATTATAAAATATACACGAACGTCCTAGCGACGACATTACAGGGAGTAATACCGAAGTTGGTTGGACTGCACCAGACCTGCGCACCTGCGGCTGTTTGATGGAGGTGTAGGCAAAGCGACAGAGACTGGGTGAACTTTTCATCTTTTCGCGTGGTCTACACGCGGGACTGCGTTAGTGTCCAGGTTTACTGTTGCTAACAAACAAATATTGACGCAAAGATGGCAGAAATACTAACAAAGATGCTTGTCCATCCATTTTATCAAGTCATCTCAAAACAGCTTTGTAAGTAGTGATTTCTGTAGGTACACTAAAAAAATTCCCCGACGAATACGATGCTCCTTTACTTGAAATTTGAGCACAGCTCTATGCGCGTTTTTATTTCGCTTGCCAATATTTGTAATTGTGGTTATGTAGGTACACGAACTATGTCAGGAAGAGAACCCTGTGAGCAGCGTAGCTGGCGGTGGCGATCTGTCTCGTGCTGGACATAGCAAACACAGTGACGTGGGCTGCGGCTGCCTCGCTAATCGGGAGTTCGCGAGAGGCAGCACGCGGGTGATGCGTTGGGGTGCTCCTCAGCAGCTGCCGCAGACAGACCTTCGCTCTGCAGCGCCTTGTTTCCATGCGCGCGACGCACGCTACTCTGCCGCAATATCGTAGCCACCGTCGCCGCTCAACCGTTCCTACACAGCGCTACGCATTTTTTCTCACGCCTTCGTTCCACCAACGACGAGAGCAGCCCTTAGTTGTCACACATTGCAGGAGAGGTGCAGATATCCTGGTCACACACGCTGGTACCGCTGACTTACTCCTGCACCTGATACGGCCCTCTCCGCCTCATGCCATCCTGCCCCCGCCACCCCTCGGATACGCAGATGAGATTGCCCATGCGGCTACGGATACCTTCGCCGTCGACAACTCAGCGAATGCGCAGGCCGTCTCCTCTACGCTCCTGCTCCACCGTCCACCTCATGCTTCCACTGTAGCCTCCCACTCCACTTTCGTTGCTCCCGCTCTCTTTTTTCACCTGCAGTTGCTCTTCGCGTTCACTTTCATCTGTCGCTGTGCTCGCTTGCTAGGCTACGAGGCTTGACGACGAGGCGCACCGACGCTCATCGCAGGAACGGGCGCCTAAGAGTGGTGTTCCAAAAGCACTGCATGACATCCATCGAATGTGGTTTATCCACCACACGGTATGAGTAGGCACAAGCATATCAAGTTTGCTCAGGCGGAATGAGTGGCAGAGCCACAGAAACAACGATGCTTGCTGACCTTGTAATAGCGTTACAGTTGTTTAGCTCATAACACCGCTTTTACATTCATTATTGTTGAAAAAACACGCATTACAATTATCCAACGCCCAAATACAGGAACGCGCAGCTTACAAATTTCATTACAAAAAGAAAGTGAGCATTGGTTGTCAGTTATATATGCGCTCCTGCAATCACCGGCTTAGGGGCGAATTATAAAATCCTGAAATATCTACGCCACAGAATTTGCATAGCTGAGCAGGAGCTAGGGCAAATGCATACGACTTGGCGAGTTATTGCTGCAGGTGCCGCCTCCACCAAGGAAGTAACAGTCAACAGAAAACCGCCTTGATATCAGTGTTAAAGAAACAGCGCTGTGCAGGAAGCCGCGCACTCAACACAACGGGATATTTGCCTGTCAGAGTCGTCACCACAAAATAACTTTGGAATATACAGCTTTTTTGCATGGATATGCATTGGCTTTGAAACGGATTTAGTACAAAAACCATGTTATTGTTGCGTTAGAAAAATGAAATAAATTATCGCATGAATATAGTTTACATAGAGTAATACCGAAAAAGAATATTTCGCCTTTTGGGTCCTGTAAGCTGAACTGCTTAGTATATTGGTACAGCGGTACGCCTGGTCGCATGCCTATGGTTAAAGTCTCTTAAACACACATTGCCACCATTCTGTTTTCACACCACGTAGTCCGCTTACACTGTACATATTTGCATATTCCAAGGGTCTATCACAAGCAAGCCGTTATATCAACCAAACCCTAAGATACGTGCCCGCTGCTGAAACAAACTTTAATTACAGAGGAGATGTTATTCAAAAGAAATTTTGGCATGCTGATAAATATGTATAAATGAAACAGATCTAATAAATAGAAGAGGTTTTCACCGACAGACCATTGGCAAGATATGTTTTGTGAGATTGCTAAAGACTGGAAATTAATAAATAACACTCACTGCCTTCGAGGTGATAACTTAGTGAACCGTTTGTGCCGAAAGTCCAAAATCTTTCGTGCGAAAAGCTGCAAATGAAAAAGAAGCGAATATTAATCTAACAAGAAACGAAAGCCCTTATAACTTACGTACTGACGCATAATAGCTCAATTAACAAGGGAAGAAAAGGAAACATGACACGAAGGCTATTCTACCTCAGAATAGAATATCAGCTTGTTCACAATTCATTACTCCTATAACTTACCTTACTTTACCAACAATGGCTTTCTCTGTGAGCATGACGCCTGTATTGTTAGAAGCATTAAATCCAATCCATTTGCATTGCATGAAGCTAACACCAGTTGTTCGGTATGTCCATACAAGGGTATGACTCTTCCAAAACTGCAATTATAAGAGAAAAACACGGTTGCTGTGTCAGCATATTGAATTCAAAAGCAATTCTTGAAAAAAATATTTACCGTCAGTGATAGTGCATTATTAGCATGGGCACATTTGCTAGAGTTTCGCTACCGCATCAAATATAAAAAGAAGACCAGGATAAGCTGTACTTAGGCTCTTATCATTTCGTCACAGTTTACTCAGTAATTTACAGTGTAGTAGTAAATGTGGCATATATTACGTACTGCGAAAATACGTTAACACAGCTCACTTTCTTTGGAAATATTTATAATTACTCTCATGTGCTTAAGGCTTAACGTCATTTTCCTAATCAAATAACAAACCATAGTTGTGACCTTCCTGCGAAAAAGAGTTTAACAATGTAGTCGGATATTTCGAGGCAAAACTGCAAATAGTCTTTAATTATGACAAAAAATTTGCAGAAAAACCTGTATTGAATTGTATGCAACATGACCAGAAACAGACCTTTTGCAAAATACTACGGAAATGATAAAACGAAGTACCATAAAAATATAAGCTTCACGTCATAAGAGTAATAAAGAAATGAAACGAAAGGCCCCTAACGAACTATTGGCTAAACGTAGAAGCAACCGTTAGCAGGTGAGCAGGATCAGCTCCCCGTACAGCATAGCCAGGATATATTTCTTTGCCTACCCCTCTTGTATTCGAAAGCGCCATTCGAAACATCGCTGCGAATTGTCTATCGTTTTGAAATTGTGTGGCGATTTGAAAGATTTTTCGGCGTTGCTATATGCCTTGGGTTCTGCAAAGTTCACGGTTTGCAAAGACCTTGCGGACCACGAAACCGTTCCCTGAAAAATAGTACACCATGACTGTTATACCGTTACAAATTTATTCTCATTTTCTATTAGTGACGTCACCTCCGGCGCCTCCCAGCGTATTGTTTTAGGTGTCTTATTATTTTTAATTGACATCAATGATCTGCCAGCGGATATCTCCTCTAACAAGCGACTTTTCGCAGACGATTGCGTAATCTACCGTAATATCTTTTTCTGCTGATAATCTTCCTCTCCCACAGCATATGAATCTCTTAACTAATCGCTGCTCACGTTGGCAAGCGTCTCTTAATACCGAAAAATGTAAACCAGTGACCTTCACCCGCAAGAAATCATCGGCAGCATCTAACTACACTAATAATAATTGCCCCCTAGCAAACAGAAAGTATTGCCTTCGCCTGCATCCTTCACAAAAAGATTCATGAACAACTCACATGCATAAGATCACAGTGCAGGCATCGCGCACTCTCGGCTACAATAAACATAACCTTCACGACGCTCCTACATCGGCCAATTCATTAGTATAACTAACATTCCTCCTTCCTCAACTTGAATAAGCAGCATAAATTTGGTAACCTCATCAAACTTATGAAATCAACGTTCTTGAACGTGCTTAAAATTGCTCCGCGCATTTGATCGCTAAAAACTACAGCCGTCATTAGATTGATGCTAATATTAAATCTTCTCTGTCCTTATCCTCCTGAGAATCACGCAAAAAGATTGCTCTAGTCTGCTTATTGCATAAATTAACAAAACGTCAGCTCCTATCCGCGCTCCCTCTCTCCCAACCGTTGCGACCGCCTCCCCGTTTGCACAACAACCGCTCCTTCAAACGTAACTTTGGGCACACAAACGCCTTCAATTCATCTCTCTTACTACTACCAATTGAACTATGGAATAGTCGCCCTGATAATGAATGTCTTGACATTCATGACCCTGTTAAGTTTCGTCATGAAGTAACAATTTTTTTGTTACCAATAACTTTACTTAATTGTGCCTTAAATATGTACACGCTTCTCCCTAACATCGGTAGTTGGCAATTGTTGTATCTGTGCAACGTTTGCCAAGCGCGTTGTCTCTTGTCACCGTGCGCCGCTTATCTGATGCAGGCGGTCACTATTCACATGTGCTATTGTATCGCTAGCCAATAGCATGCCTTGGTTGCACCCATGCTCCCTTTACAAGGCGAACCCACTGAATCGTTGCTGTCATGTTTGTGTTGCTGTCCGAATAAATGCTTGACTTCACGGCGTCTCTGGCCAACATGGCGACGAGGATGGCTTTGTTCGGGCAGAGGCAATGACCAAGCTTGATGAAACGGCAACGACGCCATGGCATGCGAGGACGTCAGTGATGAACACGACCCTGGGATCTTTGGCCGAGTTCTGCCCAGACGCAAGCAATATCGAAGTCTACCTGGAAAGCTTCGGCTTTTATGCAACCGCCAATGGAATAGACGCAAGAAGTAGCAAGTTTTAACAATACTGGGCGAAAGGGCTTACGTGACTCTACGTAGCCTGCTGCTGCCGAAGAAACCAACGAAAGTCAAGTACGAAGAAGCTACAGAAGCTCTCCGAAAGCACTATGCTCCAAAACGGTCAGTGGTTACCAAACGGTATCACTTTTACCAGCGAAACCAAGAGCCGGACGAAAGCCTAAAACAGTTCATGGTCGAGCTGAAAGACTGGCTAAGACGTGCTCGTTTGGAAGCTTTTTGGAAGAAGCGCTCCGCGATCGACTGATTGCTGGAATCAGGACGGATTCGATTCGATGCCGTCTTCTTGCCCTGTCAAAAGACGAAGTCACCTGGAAGCGAGTATGCGAAATTGCCACCGCCTTGGAAACGGCCCAGAAAGACACCCGAGAAATGCTACTGGAGGGGTCAACCGCCAGTCCTGCTGACGTTTACCGGCATCGGAAGTCCACCATGCAAGGCAGGCGACATGCGACGAAGACCGCTAGCAACGAGCAGCGTGACCCTGAAACGGTTAAAGGAAGCAACGTGGGAAAGGCATTGTTCGCGCCTGTCATAGATGCGGAGGACTTCACACGCCAGTGAGTTGTCCTCTTCTCAAAAGTACATGCTTCAAATGTTCGAAGCCCGGGCATGTAGCGAAAATGTGCAAAACAGAGGTCGCGCACAAAGTTGAGGAGACATTGCCGTTAACAGACTTACTTACTCTTGGTACGACTAACCGAGTTCATAGCTCTCCACCAATTGTGCTTAAAGTAAAAGTAAACGGCAAGGAGATTCCAATGGAACTAGACACGGGAGCAGCTGTGACCGTAAGGTCTGAAAGAGAATTGTTGAAAATTTTCCAAACTGCCAATGTTCCAAAGAAGGCGTGCGTCTAGGAGTGTATAAGTGGAAGGTGCTACGCCTTTCACTTTGAGTGAAAGGCGTAGCAAACGTCAAAATATGTTATCAGAACCGAAGCTACGATCTGCGTCTTATAGTTGCAAATCAAGAAATTGAAGCCCTCATGCAGACGCTTTTAGGTCACGATTGGAAGAGTACACTAAATGTTGACCTGCAGAATGCTGTTCAGCACTTGCAACGTGACCTGGATAACATACAGGAGGGCAGGCAGATGGTAGCAGTGGAAGCTGAAAAGAAGTTGAAACAGTTGTACGGTGATATGCTTGAGCCAGGCTATGGTTCTATCAAAGTATTCACTGGTAGTATCCGAATGAAACGTTATGTGCATCCATCTTTTTGTAAGGCGAGACCAGAACCATATGCTTTGCGCGAACAAGTGCAGAATAAATTGCGCGACCCTGAGAAAGTAGGTGTGGTGTGCAGAGTCAGGCACAGTGATTGGGCTACACAGCTAGTTACCGTGCCAAAGAAAACAGGAAAGGAGCTTAGTATATGTGGGGATTACAGAGTCACGGTCAAACGGGATATTGAACTTGACCGCTATTCATTGCCTCTGCTAGAGGACGTATTCGCGTCACTGGTTGGAGGGACCGTGTTCACCTTGCTGGATTTGTCGAAGCCTTACTTACAGCTTGAGCTGGATGAGCAGGGACAGCAACTGCTCACGGTGAATACGCGCATGGGACTTTTCAGGTTCCGGCGATTGCCCTACGGAGTGGACAGCGCACCTGCAATGTTTCAGGCCGTGATGGGCCAGGTTTTGCGAAACATGCCTGGGACAGCCTGTTACATGGACGGTGTGTTAATAGCAGGTGAATACCTGACACAGTGCTATCACCGTTCCCAGCAAGTGCTACAAGCGCTCAGTAAGCACGGCATTCGTGTAAACGCAGGGAAATGCAAATTTTTCAAAGAAAATGTTTGTTACTTGGAGCACGAGCTAGACAAGCATGGCGTACACCTAGCACCGGAAAAAGTAAAGGCGATTCGAGAAGCGCCAAAACCAAGTTGTGTGACTCAGCTAAATGCATTTTGGGCCTAGTAAACTGCTACGCCAAATTCTTGCCCGACCTAGCAAATGTGCTAGCACCTCTCCACCAACTATTGCGCAAGGGCAGCAGATGGAAATGGTCGAGCGAGTGTGACGCGTGTTTCAGTGGCTGTAAGAATTTGATAAGTGAAGACCTAGCTATGATGTAACGGAGGAAATACAGCTGACATGTGACGCTTCTGCCTACGGCTTAGGCGCAGTGCTGTCGCACGTGGTTGAGAGCGACCGATCGCGTTTGCATCACGGACGATGACGCCTGCTGAACGTAACTACGCGCAACAGGAAAAAGAAGCTCTTGCAGTTGATTTTGGAGTAAAGAAATTTCACAAATATCTGCACTGGCGTACTTTCAGTGCAATCACTGATCACCAGTCGCTCAGTCATATTTGAGGCAAAGCACCACAAAAATGCAGTAGCTGCAGCTCGTGTGCACTGCTGGGGAATTTTTCTTGCAAACTACAGCTTTCGTATTTTGCACAGACCAGGAACAAAGATAGCCAATGCAGACGGATAATTACGCCTTCCACCGCCAGAAGCCGGTGACGAGGCCGAAGAAATTTTTTATTTTTCACCTGTCAATAAACTCCCCATACGTGCAAAAGATGTCGAGCCTGAAACTGAAAGATCCAGTTCTCAGTGCTGTTCGTGATATGGTAAGGCACGGATGGGCCGCGTGCTGTGGACGCTCATTATCAGCCTTTCTCCGTAAGGTGATTTGAACTTTCAGTAGATTGCGGTTGTGTGGTGGGGAACAAAAGTCGTGACACCACATTCGCTTCAAAGTGAAGTTACGTGTTCGGCACCTGAGCAACACATTGGCATCATAAAGATGAAAGCCCTTGCAAGGTCAATGGTTTGGTGGTCAAAGATAGACGATTGCTTGGAACAAACTAAAGCAGTGTGAAATTTGTCAAAGCACAAAATCTGTGGTGACACTAGCTCCGCTTTCATCTTAGAAATGGTGCACAAGCAGTTGGGAGAGGGTACATCTAAACTTTGCTGAAAAAGAAAAAGTTGTTCTTTTTAGCTGTAGATTCCTATTCCAAATGGTTGGAAATGAGTCATGACGTCAATGACCGCGCAAACCACGATCGAAACAGTGCGCTCGTTGTTCGCAAGTCATGGCCTACCGACAGAGGTAGTCACTGATAACTCGCCGCAGTTTCGTGCAAAAGAGTTTGAGGACTTTCTATTGGCAACCGGGGTTAAGCCCACGCTTACTCCGCCATATCATCCTTAGTCCAACGGTTCGGCCAAACGTGTGGTTCAAACAGTAAAGCAGTCGCTGTTCACGCAATTCCTGGAAGACTAGAGAAATAAAAGTTCCAGGTCACTGCCGCACAGAATCGATAATTTTCTGTTCGCTTATAGAACAACGCCGCATACATTCACCTACCAAACACCAGCTGAACAATTCGTGAGGAGGAAGTTGCGCACAGGGGTGTCTTTATTGAAACCAGATCTGCAGGATGCCATAAATGCCAAATCGGAGAGGAGTGTACGCAGCGCAAACAAGAGGAGTTCACCCAGAGTATTTTCTGTTGGGGATAGAGTGCTTGTGCGTTAAGTACGTGGGGAACAGGTGAACTGGCATCCAGGCAACATTGTGGATGTGAAATCGGCAATGACATACCTTGTGGTTGTGGATGGACAGACGCCGTTTGTGCACGCGGACCATTTGCGACATTATTGTGTAAAGCCTGGTAGTGGTGTGAAAGAGAATGATGTAACTTTGCCACATGCAAGTGAACTGCTTGAAGGTCAAAGTTTCCTTGCACCCGCCTCAAACCAGCCAGTGTTGGATCGGAGTGATGGTTACCCACTCTCACGTGGAGCCCAAAGTGCATCAGCGTCAGAACAGAGCGATGCCGGTTCACCTGTGCTGCCCAGGCGCAGCGCTCGTTATAAGCGGAAGCCGGATCGTCTGACGTATCACAGATTCTGATCTTGCTTGAGGGGAATTGTTCTATATTTGCAACGTTTATCGAGCGGGCTGTCTCTTGTCACTGTGCGCCGCGTATGTGTATTTAAGCTTTGTATATCATAATGCCCCCCCCCCCACGCAATAAACCTGCCTGTGAGGTTTTTGAACAAGCAAATAAGTAAATATATATTGATTCCCTTAGTTTTATTATGTTTTATCATGAACATTGTTTTCGCTAACCGTACAGTTTCCCTCTGCGTCAAAATTTGAATGTCAGGTGGCGATATGTCTAGGCGTGTATGTTTCACTAGCAGACACTGGTGCACAGAAGCGCATGTGTTCTTGTACCTCCAGTAATACAACTTTGAATTTTAAAACGAACTGTAATACAGGCTACGCAGACGACCCTGTCGGCTTCTGTCATCGTTTTCTCACATGTAGTAGCCAAGGTATGCTACTAGAATTGTACCACATGATGCCTGCTATCCCTAGCAAAGCTTCGCGTCCCTCAAATCACGCAAACATGCCCCACTTGTTGCCAGGACGCAGGCCCAGAAGTTCCAGCGAAACACTAATCATAGTGAAGCAAAAGTGGGCCCGCATACGCGGAAAAACAGTTTCGTAAGTTCAGATACGGAAGCAATGCCTGAGGCGTCTTGACGTGGTGCTGCTGGAACCGAAGGTCGAGGCTAAGCGACAACAGCAACAAAGCTTGAAGTACGAAAGCGCGAAGCAGACGCACACATTGCGTCCAATGTGAGCATGCTGCCGAACCTAAAGTCAACAAGGGGTCCGCAGTTTTGCAGGAAGTCGAATCCACTGAAGGCACGTTTGAGATCGGCTACAATACAAGGTAATTGGAATGTTTGTTGGTGGCCAAGGCTAACAATGATGGAGCGTGAGGAGAACATTTGAAATATAGCGCCCTTGACAGCTTGTAATAAAGACACAAGCGCTGATTTGCTATAGGAGTGTTGGCTAAA
Organism: Dermacentor variabilis; assembly: GCF_050947875.1. Classification (NCBI taxonomy): domain Eukaryota; kingdom Metazoa; phylum Arthropoda; class Arachnida; order Ixodida; family Ixodidae; genus Dermacentor; species Dermacentor variabilis. The sequence continues at coordinate 77,831,638 of NC_134577.1, read as the reverse complement.
AGTATGCTTACATCGACTTATGCATATCGACAATATGTTTACATCGAGGACATATTGCTGCCTCGAGACTCTGCCCGTTATGTCGATATGGTGATGTAGGTTGAGGGGACAACTCGCCACCACATGCTTCCTGAAATGGCTGTGACCGAAAGGAAAGCCAGACGTTGGTGTGGTCGCTGGAATCCCGTCTGAGCGTCTAGACCTGCACACTACGTATGACAACATGGCGTGCAATGACATTCCAATGTGGATACGATAAGATAAAAACGTTCACAAAGAGAGTAGAGAGAAGATTGTGCTGGCGCAGATCAGGAAAGCATAGGCTGCGCGATTGAATGGCCTGCGGAAGACAATGGGGCGTTTGTGATGCTTGAAGTGGCTACTTCCTTATTCTTTCCGGCCAACGAGGCAAGTCCTCTAGATCCATACTGGAAGCAACTGCCAGGGCCACCTGCACGCTAGCTGGCAGCTTATGCAAGAGCAATTGGCACAAGAGCGCATCATAGATAGAACCGTGTGTTGTCAGCAAAATATATCAAGAAACGGAAAACTTCCCCAGGCAGCGAATCCGGTCTTGTTTATATGACCGTAGGTACTGAATGCGAGAACACTTGAAGGTATCCTGCTCTGCCGCATGCTTTCTTGATGTTGTCCGAGGCAGTGGGACACAGTGACATGCTCAACAAGCTTACCGTATCCTTGATTAGTGCAGTTAAGAACGAATAAACATTGTTGCAGAACTTGATGATTGAGCATGGGCGCCAGCGGCCTTAGATTGCAATTCGGGCCGAAGGAATCACGCCAATGGGAGCTGTCGGAAGGCGGCGCTGTGAACTCTACCGTGGTGCGCTGTATCGCGTGAAGCTATTGTCTTACCGGCTGTGGATTCACTTGTGGCATAGGCGGTGATATCGGCTGTGACTGTTGCCGTCCCTTTCGTAAAACGGGTCAAGGTTCAGTATTTTTGTTCCTGGAAATACCTTGCTGTCAGAGGTATACTTGATTACCGCACACGTAGGGTGCAGAGGAGGAGGAATCGGCGTGTGTGGCCAGCTCCTAACAGCAGCGCTGGCGTTTTTTGAAGTTCGGTGGCGTCGTACATGACACGAATTTTGGAACCACTGTCCAGAGTGATACGCAAGCAAACGTTCGTTTTCTGTGCGTTGCCTCTGACGTCCGAAACTTCAGACACACTCTCTGTTGAGTAGCCGTAGGTTGTCGGTAGAGAGTTCTGGTAAAAATGGAATCGTGCTGACTGTTTTATTCCGTGTTGCTCCTACAGTCGGTGTGCTCAACTAAAGACAGGCTTTGGACGCACGCCTGCTTCCTAGACGTGGTAGCCACTTGTGTCAGCATACACGCCATTGACGGGGGGACGTCCGCTTGAAACCTTTATCAGAAACAATGGTTGTTCGCCGGAGATATGCTCCGAAATCAGGAAGAAAAAAACTGCTGAGCGAGAAAAGTAGCGTTCTCTTGCGGAAAAACTCCGGTTGATTGATTTTATGACGCTATTAAGTGTTCCACTACAGCAGATTTTTCCCTAAAACACTTTACTTGCATTAAGTAGACGATAACAGCCTTGCAAGGGCAAAGTACCATGCTGTGCAAAAAAAACTAAGAAACACGTTAAATCAGAATTTGTTTGTAACAATATACAGGCACTAGGCTACGGCGCAATATACAGAAACATACCTGAATATATAATAAACCTTGGCACAAATAGCAATTTTGCCCAGTTCATTGAACTCAGACACGACACAGCGGCTACTGGCTACTGTGTCGTCAAAAGTACAGGCGATACGACCGTTGTAAGGGTTGAGCAGGATGTCGGGATGAAAAACTTGGAGGTTTATTTACATTATTTACAGTGAGACGACCAAGAAATTACCAGTCATAGTCATTACGGGCCAGCAGCAACTCGGCCGCTGCGGCCCGTGGCAAGAAGCTCGAAAGAGATGAATCAGGGAATGCTCTAGGAAACCTCCCCTGCTGCTCCCGGTCTGTGTCTTTTTAAGCCCTTCGGTGTCTCGAAGACACGTCATGTTCCGCCAATGGGAGAGCCCGCTCAGGTGACGCCATTTTCGGCTAATCGGCGAGCCCGCTGAGGTGTCGTCATTTTCGGCCAATGATAGGCCCCCGTGCGATGGTGTCACACCCGGCGGAGAGGGTCGCTGCTTGGTCTCCAATTGTCCGAGAGCTTACTTCCCCCTGCGGTCATGCCTTGCTGACTTGCGATGCGCCGTCACAATAGGCGGATCGGGGCGACGCTGCCAGGGTTTCACGGTGCATTACACCTGTCTTGCCTCTTGAACCCAAGTTACCTGGAACAGTGCCAGGCTCTCACTTCACTTTCGGGACGAGTCAAGCAGTGAATAGCTCCACCTGCGGCCCACAAGGTGGGGGCCGCCAACTTGTTTGCACGTGCCGCGCCTCGGGAATGTGGTATCCGTGCTTCTGCGCTCCTTAATTAACTGTGGTTCGATTCGATGTGGTCTGGTGAAATCGAAGTAGGCTCAGGAAACGGTCCCGTATCTAACACCGTCGAAAAAGCATCGGCGTTTCGTGACATAGAATGGAGTAATTATACATATTTGGTTAGAAGTTTAGCGTCCGCCTTCGCGAAAGACCATCGTGTGGAGCGCGATGGTGCCTGTAATTAGATTCGTCATTTTTGAAGCCAGACGGTGAGTGCGCCCTCTTGAATTCCTAATCAGCACGCGCGGCCCACAAATCAGATTTTTATTCAGACAGCACGACAGTAGCAGTGGCGGTTCCATCCGGGCTTACGAGCCTCCACTAACTGCATGTTTGGGATAGTAAAAAGGGACTAGGCCATATTTTGGAACCACTATACATCTAAATGCGCTATCGAATACTTAGACCAAATTTATTAAACCGATAGAATGGATGGCAAACTGACTCGTGCCCTAAACCTCATTTGCATTTCTTGCAGGAAAACTGATGCAGATCGTCATTGTTGCCTTCGAGCAAGTTTGTTTTCACTGGCCCTTTCGGTTACAGCAGCTTTTCGACGTATTTCGATTGTCATTTTTTGTACTATGACGTCAAAAGGCTGAACCCTAGCTGCGAGAAATACTGCTTAAAGTACCTCAAAGAGCCGGTACCTGGGGCAGCTCTACACAATTAAAGCTCGTTGTACACACCGAAAACCATAAAATGGCAGTCTCCCCAGAAAATCTACGGGCGCGGTGGTCGGCCGTGCTGCTCAGCTCAGGACTCCAAGACCAACTTAGGGCCGTCCAGCGAGCCAAGGAAGCCGCACGGGAGCAGCAGCTCCCAGTGGCCATCTAGGCGGCCCCAGGCCCGGGCCTCCCAATCGCCGGATTCCAAATAAAGTTATCACACACACACACACACACCGAGAACCATTTTGATCCTGCAAAAGGGGGTTCATGCCGCTGTGGCGTAAAGTTCGTCTGTTAGGATACGCCCGTTCGGTGTGGATTCACAATTCCGGGGGCGCGCAGAGGCCGCAACAGAAAGGTAAATATACATAACGATAATTGTGTTCTCAAATGTATTATTACCGTGTACCTGAGATAATGTTAACCAATCTGTAAAAAACGTTCATAGCTACACTGTGTAGAGCATTAATATAAGACCACGGATGTCTGGTCGTTAGGCATTTTCCAACAAAGCACGTAGGCCTTATAATCTTATCGGCATCGTATTTTTTCAAATTATATTGCTTAAATAGTTTGCTAACGATATCTGGGAAACATGGTAAATGTGCAGTAGGTCTTCAGCAGCGCTTCATATTTTTATAACTTTACACCCCCACAGCAACCCTTCTGTGTGCAACATTGCTCACGTTGTTGCTAATGTACATTTTCTTACATATTTAGATGTTGCGGGCTCCATCTAGTGGCAGAGCGCGTTTTTCTAAGAGGTGGGTTGCAAAGTATGGTTTTGTAGTACTATTGAAGACGTGTTGTTTCCTAAAGCGATGGAATTGCGTTGGTGGGCGCCGTAAAAAAAAATCAATATTCAATGCCCAGCATGTAATAAATACGTGTTCAAAATTTCCTTAAAGACTCAAAATTTAACGAGAAAAGGAGTACTACATGTAACCTTAGATATGGGCTTCTACATCGCAAAGGCTAAACATCACTTGTTTTTGGTTCATATACAATCTGAAGTGCTTTGCACATCAACAGCTCCCTTTGTCAGTGATTACCATTTTTATGAGGTAAATATCAATTAATAAGGAATATGCGGACATAGAAAACTGAAACATGGTACATTCAGTATTATTCCTTTGTTGGAGCCGCTTTCGCGAAAAATCTTACCTCAATCCAGGGATTCGCTTCGTCCAAAGCCGGTTGGCCTTCGGCGCGTGAAACGCCAAGTTGTCCTACAGCAATAATGGCCAAAACAAGCACTGGAATTTTAGGTACACAAGCCATTTGTCGCTTTTCGAGCCACAGACGCTCTGCTGTAAAATCCGGAGGCACCAGCCTATATATACTCCTTAGGCCCATACGAGATGCTTTTCGTAATTATTGTTATTGTTCCTCATAAAGCGCACATCCGTTTTCGCAGCCGTCATCAGACTTGTTGTCAAATGTCAAACTAAAAGATGAAGAACCTATTCCATCCCTACCCCTGCACCGATTTTTATGCAACATCAAGCACGTAGGGCAGAAGACGAATGGGTATTTGGAGGGAAACAAAAAGGAACGAACATTCCTGGCATGCGAAGAGTTGAAAAATTTTCACTATTGCCTGAAGGATGAAACGCTAGCGATGATATCAACTTATTCGAGTATCAGACGAAATGAGGATAGTAGATCATGGTGTCTATAGGCAGCACCACATATGCATTTGCTATAAATGTTGGCGCAGGAGTAATCCCCTTATTACTGTCGATAGTTACACGAATAACAGTCCAGCAATATGGCGAGAAAGTACATTCCTAAAGACACGTTTATTTAACATGTGTTTTTAACATCTGAGGCTTTCGTAGCTTCGGATATACGCAACATACACGGATAGCGTCTCACACCGCTATGACGTTCACGTGCCCCGTTCGCCCCTGAGCACGGATGCATAACGACGACTCTATGACGCCAATGCAGTGAGGGTAGGATGAAGAAGGCATGATATAGATTGAACGACAAAGGCATATAACAGCCACGGCATGATGGCTATCCAATATCGATTCCTAAATAATCACGGTAGTATAATGACCGCAACGTGGAGTCGAGTACATTAGGTCACTGCGATGTTTTCGACTGTATGAGAAAGATCGAGTGACGATGACTGCATGACAACAACCGGATGAGTAGGCGATTACACTTCACTTTGATGACTGCTTGTAGTCCCTGCATTACGAGACGCATGAGCCATTGTTTTTTTATTGTTGTTGCTCTTTCTTAGGAACTACGGGCCATCGCTGATGGTGATAGCTTTGTGCCACAGCACCGCACGGCGTTATTTTTACAACGCCGCCGCGGGCATGAGCCACGTAAGGCTCTCGTTTTAATATGTGCGCCTGTGGTCATCGGAATCACCGCCCCCCCTTTTAATCTTTAGAGGGGGCTCGGGCCCCGGTGCCCCTCGGTGGTCAGGGCATATGGGAGCTGCAGCTGATGGCGCCTGTCGCTTCGGCAGGTGAGAGCAATGTCTGCCTACTATCTGTAGTTACCGCTGCACCCAAAGATTAAACAGCAGAAACCTTGAAAGCCATGACATCACGTAATGTTCTCCCAGAAGGAGCCAGAACATCTCCAAATTGTTCCGCACCACGCGAGTGCAATAATCAGCAAAGGACCACAGACTGCCACACTAGAAACTCCATAAAATGAGAAATGCCACGGAGGGATGCGTAACGCCATATGACCGCCGCGTCAAAAGGAAGCTGTCGAGGCTAAATGCAAGACCGGCAAATGAGAGGGCCGACGTGCGTTAAGCACGCGCCAGCCACACCGCGATGACGGTGGACGCTCCTGAGGCGTGCCTCGCCCAATTGCGTGATTGTTATCGTTGCCGGCAAGGGCCGCCGTATGTCAGACAGTTATTGAGTGCCCTAGCGGAAGGGACTCGGCCAACGCAAGTTTGGAGGAATAAAATGCTTTTCACCATCGTTGCTGCGCAGTGAAGGACACCCGACGGGCATCGTAGTAATTGCGCGTTAAACATAACATGAAAAAGGTATGAATTTGGTTAAGTCAAGTCAAGTCAATTTATTTCAGCATTTCTTTTGTACAAACAGAAGAATGCTAGGACAAGCACAAAAAGCTGCTAAGCTGCAGCTTGACTAGGTGCTTGCCTCATCACTTGGCAGAAACAAGAGACAGAAAATACATTTGAGTGAAAAAAAAATATTTAGAGATTTCAAATGGTCATGTAAAAGCATGGGAAAAAACACAAAGTACATCATATAAAATACTCAAAAATCTGTAGTGACTGCTCTGTTATAGTATGTCACTGAAAAATATATAATGAACAGTAGCGCACAGAACAGCAGAAAACAGAAAATGCTAAACACATGACGTAAAATAATTAGGAACCTCTCTACAAGAAAATTGAACAGAAGTACAACATAAATATTTCAATTCGATGTAGTAGTCTAATCATACAGTCAACGAACGGTCTATATCTTTTAAGAGCACCAGCGATTTAGTAGAAAAGTTTTCCATTTTTTGCGGGTTAAGTTATCTATGTCGATATTGTCTTTTTCCAGGTCACCTAAAAGGGTAGCTATGCGCGATTTTAACCTGTTTCTTCCATGACATGTTCTTGAAAAGGGAGTAAGCCAAGTGCTTCTATTTCTGAGCGCATAGGGTATGTCGGATGGTTTTGTTAAGGTGCATAAATTAAGAATTAGGTTGGTTTCGTTTTACTTAAGACTGTTTTTGTATTTTAATAGTAGAGTAAAGTCATACAATAACTGAAAGGGAAGTATGCCATATTTTAGAAACAGATCCTTTGTATGCGCATCGTGTACTACATTTGCTATATGACGCAGTGCCCTTTTCTGTAGAGTACACATTTTCTGAATGTCCCTCCATGAAGTAGTTCCCCATATAAGAGTACAGTAGTTAATGTGAGTTGCAAAGAGAGCGTTATAAAGCAATAATTTAATCTTGTCCGTCAGTACATGACGAAGCCTAGAAAGCACACCGCACGCTCGTGACAGACTTGCACATACACGATGTACATGAGCATCCCAGCTTAAGTGCTCGGTGAAGATAACTCCCAGTGTTTTAACCTCACTCACAACAGCTATTTTTTTCACTCCCTTGGTGCAGATCAAGTGAATGGTTAACTGGTTTTTGAGAAGGTGTGAATAAAACTGATTTCGTTTTTTTGGTATTAATTTCAAGTGAATTTGCCATACTCCAGGTGTGCATTTTTTGAAGTGTTGAGTTTGCTAAGCAAGAGAGCTCGTGAACATCGTATGCTTGGATGAATATGGTTGAGTCATCGGCAAAAATAATGAACTGCGCATTGTTACTAACTTTTACGATATCATTTATATATAGGTTAAATAAGATCGGCCCTTATATGCTCCCCTGGGGTACCCCTGCAACGATATCTTCTAAAGAGGAAAGGTGATTTGTGATTGCTACTGCTTGTTTCCTATGCTTTAAGTATGATTGCAAAAGAGAAAGGGGTAGGCCACGAAACCCATAGTATTCTAATTTAGCAAACAAGGTTCGATGACTTATTCTATCGAAAGCCTTGGAGAAGTCCACAAAGATGCCTAGCGTTAATTTTTTGTCTTCAAAACCCCGTAATATTACTTCTTTCTGCGTTGGCAGAGCGAGTTCTGTGGACATGCGCTGGCGGAAGCCGAACTGTTGCGGTGATATAAGAGAGTGTTTTTCGCAGAACGAGGCGATTCTTTTACCAATTACTTTTTACAAACCCTTAGAAAACACTGGGAGAACAGAAACGGGTCGATAATTTGAAAAATCGTTTTTCTCCCCGCTCTTGTATAAAACTGTTACTTTCGCGTGCTGCATTTTTTCAGGAAAAATGCCTGTAGAAACAGAAATGTTGTATATGTGGTTAAGCACGTGCACAAGAAAGTCAAGTACATACTTTATTGGCCGTATTTGAAGACCATCAATCTCTCGAGCTTTACTGTTTCCTCGGGTGTAGTCCGGAGAAAAAAATGCGGAGTGAATGTTAGGTTCATTTAAAAAGCTCATAGCTGCATTGTTGTGGACGCCTGACACTAAATTACTGAAGTATGTATTAAATTGGTCAGCTAGCTCTCGGCCCTTCATAAGCCTATTATTGGATGTAAGCTGTAGTTCATTGAACTGACTACTACGATTCAAGAGCTTGTTAAGTTCGCGCCATAAAGCTTCCCCTCGGCCGGTACATCGTAAGAACAAGTTTTCGTAATACAAATTTTTCGTACTGCGCAAACGTTTTGTTACATAATTTCTAAATTTTTTAAATGAGGCTAGGTCAGTAGGATCCCGTGTGTGCATGAACTTTGAGTACATCGCATTCTTCTTTTTTATTAAGTCCATACAATCAAGTGTAAGCCATGGCTTCCTGATTTTCTTAGGCTTACTTATCGTTCTAGGTCTAAACGAGTTGTTATACGCTATTTTAAAAATTTCCATAAAAATTACATACGCCTCATCAGCATCTGTGCATTGAAATACTGGTGTCCAATCCATGTGTTCTATTTTATGACGAAACATATCCAGCGTTCTTGTGTTAAGATCTTGAATAATAATTGTATCGGGATTATCTGTTCCGTTTCTTTGTAACTCATTTTGTTTGCAAAACATAAATATGGGCAAGTGATCACTCATATATGCGGCAATGACGCCCGACGCAATGTTGCTGTCTGTGCAATTCGTTATAAACAAGTCCAAAAGGGTTTCAGAAACGCAACTAATGCGTGTGGGTTCCGATATGACGTTCATGCAGTCAAACGAGGCAAGTAACAATTGTAACTCACGGGAATGAGATGTGGGTTGTAGAATATTGATATTACAATCACCACCTGTTACCAAGTCTAGCTGATTAGAAGAGGAAATTCGAGCAGTTTTTCAAGGAAACCAAGAAATCTCCCAATATTTCCATCAGGAGGGAGGTAGACAACTGCAAAAATATGTTTTCCGCATTGCACGGCTAGTGTTTCATAATCATCGGTGATGTGGTAAACGTGGTAGTAACAATAAACAATAAACGTGGTAGTCCGGTGGAAAGGTAAATATATTCAACATATAATCACAAAATCACCTAAACGTACACAATCGTCCAGCTTATTTTCTTTAGAATCCACACTTGCTTTACATGTTGTAGCCCATTCTGTAAAAATATAGTAGTGTGGAATTGGATTGGCCGTGAGCCCTGAATACTATTTTACATTATCGAATGTATGAATTTTCCCCTGAGAGCCGTCGTATTTTCGTGAGACTTGTGTTGGCTGTCGAATACTGCCTGTAATGAAGGACTTTGCTCTCTGAGGTCATTGCTAATTGTCTGTCCTTCTATTTCCTGACATAAGGTGTAATAATAATCTCGATGTTTAACTGGGATATTTTACAGCACTTATTCACTTTCTACACAACTTAACAATCATTTACGCATAAATATGTTGCCCTCACAGCCAATAGCACAGTCATCAACCGACGTGGCACGCGTATTTTATAAATTTCATTTGTATATATATGAGAACGTATACTTAACTGTACATTTCAATGTCGCAGTCAGCCTAAAATAATAATAAAGTGGACTACACAAAGGCGAGCCATGAACGGCAATATGAGATTAGTAATTGCAATGCGTGTTCGCTTCTGAACCTCCCCACAAAAAAACGAGAAAACTTGATAAAGCCCGAACCTAAAAGAATACAATGTAACCACAGGAAACGCCATTTAAGCATCCGCACACATTGTCGAATGCATTTCATTGAAGAATCAGAACTCTACCTTTTTTTCTGGACCAGCGATTTATTACCGAAAAACAAGCGTGATAAGGAATCGGGTCGATGCCTTTTGACCTATGTACGCAGGCTTTATTCTGCATCGGAAGACACGTACTCGGGAGAAGCTGCCGGCGGCGCTGGAATTCTCGCTTTCAAATAGCAGCTGGCAGAGCCTCGCTTTAAAGAGTGGCTGGATGTTTCTTCGCAGCAACCTGAAACGATCCATATATTCTCCTCCAATATTTCGCTTCCAAGTGGAAGCCCTAGCAAACGGCGAGCCAGCACCCAATATCTTCATAGCCATAGCCATGAGGTACATGGGGTAGGAACTATAATGCCCAATACGGAGAGCAACTTTAGAACGATGCCAATCTTCAACATGTAAAACTGTTTTGTATCCTCATAGGTCAATTTTGGTTATATCTGGTAAGTAAAAGAAAGTCTAATGATATCTCAGTGGAAAATTTGAAGAAATATCCTGGCAAAACTGCGGAAATGCAGCACGCAACAATTCTTTCTTAGACTGCAGGAATACTCAAAGACTCAACGAGTTCTTGCACTGCACGCGTGCAGGATATTGTGTTCTTGTCAATCAACGAGATTCTCGCACATCATGAGCGCAGTTGTGCGCATACGTGGTGAACGTACTTGTACGACCTGCCAGAGTATGCATCCTCGAAAATATTAACGCATTCGTTTCTCATTTACTGTAATAACGCAAGCACAACTCTTGTAAGTGTTCTACATGTACGATCACCTGTGCTGACCTAACTTGCTGTAGTGTCGCTGTAATAGTTTCTTCACAATTGTACCGTAAAGAGTAATTTTCTGGGAAAGATTGGCTGTTACAAATAAATAAGACAGCATACGTTAGGCAGCTCTTTCTGCACCACAATTCAAGCTTTCATTAGTAGTGAAATCCTCCACTTTTAAGAGCCATCCATACATATCACAAGGTGTGTTTACTGAACCTTCAAATGGTCCAGTAGAAGGCCAGTCTGCTGAGAGAAGACTACTAGAATGTGTTGCTTCAGTGAGAGTTTCCAGGGCATCAGAAACAGTAAATGAAAGCCAGCAATTTCTTTTCACTCATGCAACAGGATACCACATAGGCCAAAGCAGTTCCGCCAACATTCATACAGGCAAGACTGCTTCATTCAGCATTGAGAAAACATGACATAGTGGAGAATTTTTTCAGATATAGGTAGTTTGCTGCACGCCTTATACCTCCTAAAAAGAGATGTCTTACTGGGGTAGATAAACCTATCACTTTAAGAGGCCACGGAAACAATAGATAAACCTATCACATGAAGAAGCAACTGTAACAAGTGTTATTAGAGTGAAAAGGAAAGATGGACACACAATTTGAGCAACAAATATAACTTGTATTGAAGGAATAGAGATAAAATCCTAAAATGTACTTTTAAAAGAACCACGATCAATCCCAGCTAACGAAGTATTTGGAAACTACGCTTCTGCCAGCAAAGTAAAAGCCGTGGTGGCGTAGTGGCCGCGGTACTGCAATTCAAAGCAGAGTAGCGCTTGATAAAATCACAGCCACAGCTTCCATATTTCGATGGTGGCGAAAAGCAAAAATAGGTGCAGCGGTGGCGGGGAGAGGGAGCATCCGCCTCGCGCGCGGGAGGAACGTGGTTTGAATCCTGGTGCCGCGCAGTTTTCCACCGGATTAGAAAAAAAAGTCCGCGTGTTGTTAAAATTGCATAAACAGTCCTGGAGCGTGGCCTGATCTCCGTGACCAGAACCGGTAACGGACTCCCTACCAGAATAGGATTGGCCAGCCTGGTGCAGTACTTAGCCACAACCTCCTATATGAATGGAACAATCAAACCCCAACCCTCAGTCCCCAGCAGCTGCGAAGCAACTGTCCACGCGGGTGGTCCGACCTGTGACACAGCAGTGGGTGCTGAAGATCACTGGGTCCGGACAGGACGCCATCGGAATCTGAACCTGGCAACGTTTACCGGTGGAACGTTGGAACGAATTAGAGGGCAGTAAATGGGATATGTCAATGGATACATGGATATGTAAATGGATATGGATACTCCGTTAGACAAGATACCAGTAAGCTATCGCAGGAAACGAAAGATCTGATCAGTAGACGCCAAAGTATGAAAGCCTCTAACCCTACATCTAGAATAGAAATGGCAGAGCTTTTCAAGCTAATCAAAAAGGTTAAGGCAGCTGGTATAAGGAAGTATTATATGGATAGAATTGAACATGTTCTCACGAACTGAGGACGCAGGTAAGAAGTGTAAGTAAGTGTAGGTAAGAAGCGGCGGATTTCGTCTGCAGTGGAGCATGCGGTTTAAAGGCATTTCGCTATAGTTCGGAGTGCCGTTTGCGCGCTCATGCTGTTCTCCGCTTCTTTACCGCGCTGCGCTAGCTAGGCCGCACGACTGCACGAGCGCATTGTGTTGTACGATAAAGCTACTGAAGTTTGCAAGAACTGAAATTGTTCGTTTTATGTGGCCCGGTAAATCCTAGCACCAGCTGTCGCGCACTTCGTCTTTTTACACCTATTTTATGCGTGGCTTCAGACATGTTTAACTGTTGCTAGTGGCTTCATGCATAACTCTTGTTTGTTCTTTTGATCTGCGAGGTTTTCAGCCTGCTCTGTTTGTAAAAAGTATCAATCACACTGTGTCTTATCGGAATTATACCAAGCTAGTGCTTCTTTAACAGATTTATTCTTTTCGCCCGAGGGCATCTTAGATATTGCATTTTATTGGGAAATGTGTTTAAAGAATAGGCATCTTGTATATATACCAGAACGTATACTTAACTGAATATTTCAATGTCGCGGTCAGCCTAAATTAATAATAAAGTGGACTATACCAAGGCGAGACATAAACTCCAATATGGCCTTAGTAAATGCAATGCGTGTTCGCTTCTGAACCACCCCACAAAAAAATGAGAAAACCAGATAAAGCCCGAGCCTAAAAAAATACAATGTAACCACAGCAAACTGCATTTAAGCACCCGCACACATCGTCGAATGCTTTTCATTGAAGAATCAGAAGTGCACTTGTTTTCTAGGCAACGTATTTAATACCGAGAAACAAGCGTCGTACAGTATCACGTCGATGCCTTTTGACCTATGTACGCACGCTTTATTCTGCGTCGGAAGAGACGCGCTCGGGAGAAGCTGCCGGCGGCGCTGGAATTCTCGCTTTTACATAGCAGCTCGCACAGCCTCGCTTTAAAGAGTGGCTGGGTACATCTGCGCAGCAAGCTATAGCGATGCATGTATTCTCCTCCAATATATGGCTTCCAAGTGGAAGCCCTAGCAAACGGCGAGCCAGCACCCAATATCTTTATAGCCATAACGTTAGGTCAATGGGGTAGGAACTAACGTGCAATGCGGAGAGGAATTTGAGAACGATGCGAATCGTTTACATGTGAAACTGTTTTGTATGCTGAAAGGTCAATTTTAATTATCTCTGTAAAGTAAAAACAATTAAAATGAGACCTCAATTACGGAATTTAGGAGAGGTGTAACGGAGCATTTTACTCGAGCACTCTCATAGACTGAACGAGTTTTCGTACTACACGTGCGTTGGATATTCTGTTCTTGTCACTCAACGAGATTCTCGCACAACGTGAGCGCATAGGAGGTGAAGGAAGTTGTACAGCCTGCGAGAGTATGCACCCTGAAAAAGATGTGCACATCCTTTTCCTATTTTCTAGAATGTTGCAATCAGAATTCTCAATGTACTACATGCACTATCACTTCTGTTGACCTTACAGCAGTGTTGTGTCGCTGCAGTCTCGCTGTAATGGTTAGTCCTTATTTGCTCAGTACAGAATAATTCTGTGGGGAAAGTTGCTTTTACTTGTTAATGAGAGAGCGTACTTTAGGCACATTTCTCTGCACCCCATTTAAGCACTCATTAGTAGTGAAGTCCTCCGATTCGAAGCAAGAGTGATTCATAGATCTCACAATGTGTGTTTACTGGACTTTCTCATGGTTCAGTAAACGGCCACTCTCCTGTCAGAAGCCAAGTGGAATGTGTTGCTTCACTGAGTGTTTGCAATGTACCAGAAAAAAAAAGTAAAGCCAAGAATTTCTTTTCACCCATGCAATTGGATAACAATTGGGCCAGAGCAGTTTTGCCTGCGTTCGTACAGTTAAAAATACTCCAGCCGTGAGAACATATGACATAATGAAGAATTTTTTCAGATATAACTGGTTTCGTGTAAGGCGTATGACTCCTAAAAAAAGATGTGTTGCTGCGGTAGTATAACTTCTCACTTTAGGAGGCGACTAAAACAAGTCTTATCACAGTAAAGAAGACAGAGACACTGTTTTATTAACAATTATGACTTTTAGTGAAGCAACAGAAGGAACAAGCATAAAATGTACTTTAAAAAAAAGCACAAACAGTCCGAGCTAACTAAACTACTTGGAAACTACCCTTCTGCTAGCCAAGTAAAACTCGTGGTCGCGTAGTGGTCTTGGTAGTGCACTGCTGAGCCGAGTGGCGCTGGGTAAAATCACAGCCACAGCCCTCGTATTTCGATGTTGTCCAAATGCGAAGATAAGGAGCATTGGGTCCATGTTAATGACCGCGAGTTTTGAAAATGAATCTGGGGTGCACTGCTACAGCTACCCTCATAATCATATAAGGCTGTTGGCAGATAGAACCGCAGAAATTATATTTATTTAAAGCAAATAGTATATGCATAAGGACAAATGCTAATATGGAATCCTCTGACAGCAACTGCATTTAACAAAACATCATACTTCCTAAATCAAGAAATCATCAACTATTTTGAGCAATAAAATACTTATACCTAAATTATTCCCATTTCTTTTATATTGAACTTTATGCTTTACTTTCTTTAATATCAAATTATATGCTCAGTGCAGATGATCACTACACTAAAATTCGCACTAGTCCATATTATGCACTTCGTGAGGCACGACAGCAGAAGTTTACTATTTTTAACCTATGGAAATAACATTCAATTATATGGACATCACGGGCTCCGGTAAAAGATCTCTGGTCACGCTGGTCTGAGCATAGCCTCGCCTACAGACGCTAAATGCCATTAATGTACAGCTTCGCCACGCCGTGGTTTAGCTTTCACACAAAATGGTTAGTAAATATATGGAAGACGCGCTATTGCACCACAAATAAATCTTGCGCCTCTGTCATGGTGAGAAAGAAAGTTATCCTTCTTAAATAGTATCCCTCGAAGGGCCATAACCCTGATTCGCTCCAAACATTGGTATTGTGACCTTTTAACTCCGATTAAAGTATTAAACAAACCGCCAATACAGCACATACTGCCGATATTATAGCAGTTGTTTCTTTGTGCGCAAGAGAAATGCAACATTTCTTATTTCGAAAATATGCTTCAATCCACAGGACTGTGTAGTCGCATATCTCCGTCAGAGAAGCCTGAGTCATTGCGAGTGGCAGCTTTTGGTGACAGCACATATAATCATGCGTATAACGAGTCACATGGGCTCTCATTGCTTTTTGTGCTGCCACTGTAAGCACGAAAAATGTGGTCTGGTTAAATGACACCGACGCGAAATCTGAAATCCAGATGTATTTGACCTCATTACGCATTTGCATTTCTGACCACAGACGGGCGGTTAATATATAGTGAGCGAATGAACTCGGCGCGGCAATCTAAAAAATGGTAAAAACTTTATATTTGAGCCTCAGAATGATTTAGGAATTATGTTCCAGTACACGAGGGAAAGTGAGAGCGCACGATGTGCTAACTTTCTTTTTATCCCTGCTATGTTGCTGCTGAAAGGCGGCTTGGCTTTCTTATTTCGTGTCTGCTCTACAATGCTGATAAGCGGCAGTCATCGGTCGTGCACAAAAAATTAAAAAAAAAAACGAGGCGCTGTCTGTGTTTCCATCATATTATTCGTAAATGTTGCTATCCGCCACGTCAAAATAGGAATGCAAAAAAACGAAAGCTTTCTTCAGTGTCAAAAATGCAATCACATAAAGAGCAGCTAAAGGAGTGTTATTCCAAACTGCGACGGAGACATGCATTTATAACGCAAAATATGGCGTTATTCATGACAGGGCCAAGTATCTGCTGCAGAAATTCTATCAAACATTTAATGTTCATTAGCGCCAATTCTCCTTGCGTAGTGGAACCAGTGCGACACAAACGCAACCAGCGCAGCTTCCAATACGAGCCAGCAAACTCCACATATGAATACGGCGCTTCGAGCGTCATAGCAGTAAAACTAGCAGCTCGTCCAGTTTAACCGAGCACCCGCCGTGGTTGCTCAGTGGCTATGGTGTTGGGCTGCTGAGCACGAGGTCGCGGGATCGAATCCCGGCCACGGCGGCCGCATTTCGATGGGGGCGAAATGCGAAAACACCCGTGTGCTTAGATTTAGGTGCACCTTAAAGAACCCCAGGTGGTCAAAATTTCCGGAGACCTCCACTACGGCGTGCCTCATAATCAGAAAGTGGTTTTGGCACGTAAAAACCCCAAATATTATTATTATTAGTTTAACCGAGCCCTTATCCACCGATCTTTCTAGTGTCGCGGTGGCTCCCAGGGAGCGCCAGGCTGTCCAGTGCAATCCGATGCAAAAACATAACGTGCTGTTTTCAGATTGGTAGGAAAAAGAAGACCTTAATTTTTGAAATGGGGATATCATGCGGCAGCTGATTGCAATTTGTGCCTGACAATTTCATAATTTGTAAAAGGTATGTATACATTATTATGTCTATGTGCTTAAAGTGACAATTTCCAAAATGCCGATATCAGTTCAGGGATGTTGAGATTTTTTTTTTAAATGGGTACATCATATGCTTTCAGCCAGCTGAAATGGTACATCTGTGACACCTTCCAGCGCATCATAAGTTGTTTACTGATAAAACACATAGTGTTCAGTTTGTTTGTTTTGAAATTGACGTCATCTTCAGTGGCTTTATAGAACCTACGTGTGAAATGTTCTTTCTTATGATTTGGTGACGCGGGATCAAGCAAAAAGCAAATAAGAAAATAGCAGAATGCAGAGGTGAAAATATGAATAAAGCGGGTTTAACCGAGGGGTCCCATTTTTATGAATGATATATTGAGAAGCCAGCAAACAAGGACATGAAGAAAAGATAGGGGTAATGACAGAAATAAAGAAATGATAAATTAATGGCAATGAAAGTAGATGAAAAAAGAACTTAGCGACAGTGGGGAATGATCCCACGTATTCGCTTTACGCGTGCGATGCGAAATGCGTATACGTATGATCGTTCCCCATCTGTGGCAACTTGTTTCAATTACTTTCATTGCCTATAATTTATCATTTCTTTCATTTAAATAGTAGGTACCAGTAATTTCACCTACAATTTTCTTGGTGTTGTTGGTTTCTAAATAGGTGAAAACATGACGTTTGCGTTCTTCGGGTAACCATCTCCTTCTGCCGGACATGTTTGCATGCGTTTATACACCAGATAAAACTACTTTGTTTACTTCGAATGCCTGCCTGATAATTTCTCGTCGAAATCAATGTGTCGTCTTTCGGATGAAAGTGCCACTTTCGTTTTTTTTCCTACTTACAAAAACCACACAAAAAGGACTCATGCAAACTAGCTTAGGATTTGAAAAAAAAAATATAATCGCGCTTGAAGTTTATATTGTCTATTGCTTAATTTTGCAATTCACCGGATTACGCACGAGTTATGCATGCTGAATCCTTATGCACCAGACAAAGCACAATTCAAGACGGGCTGTAGGAATGCTTTAAGGTGACCCTCGAGTCTATCGTTCAGTATTTATTGATTAGTACGGTATGTTATTTTGGTGCTACAATATTCGCGAAGTCTACCACAGTTTTAAACAAGACTTTGCCTAGTTTGGACCATGGTTCTTTCCTACTTGATAGCAGAACTATGACGAACGTATTTCATTCATAGCACTTCTCACTTTATTGTGGTATTGTAAGCCTCAAACGAAACAGAGCATTAATATTTTAGTACTGCAAACAAATATTATGTTCCAAGAAACGCACTGGATAACTGCGTCAGCATATTTATAACCCTGATTAAATATAATTATGGAAATGCTACTTCAGTTTCACAAAAGACAAGGACTATAAAAAACGAAAGTCATCACACGTTTCCGCCCCATCAATATAATTATCCTCAACGGAAAATAATATTGCTGTTCAGCAACCCAAGTTGGAGTCCCATCTTGCAAACCCCGATGCACTGGTGTAAGCTCTGTGTTCATTTCTTTTTTCCGAAAGCATGCAATCTTATAAAAGACTCTTCGGATTAGCGCACGAAATTCGGAGGTTTTTGTACATGGTGGTAATGGTGGATGTTACTGCAAGGCCGAAAAATAGTTTGAAATATTTTACTCCATTGAAGTTAATAATTCATGTCAATTCCAGTTGCCTGAGTCATACGTCTGCTCGATGTTGCTCATAAAGCGGGAATAGCAGGTATAAGTTTCACATTCTTAGAAATATGGTGAATAAGCTTTCCGACATGTACTAGGCACGAAATTGTTCTGGACTACTCAAGGCTGGGCATCCTTAGCAACCATATTGCCTCAAAGAGTATGATGAAATATGACATCCGTCTGTAAGCACTGTAAGAACTGTAACCAACCTCCGATATTTTTTTTTTGGCAAAAGAAGAGGATAAATGTTGGCATGCCAATAATCTTGCAGGTGCTCCTGAGAAACACTGTCTTTTTGGGCGAGTGGGGATTGAAATTGGAGTGGAGTTATACGGAAGCACACTTTCTCGCGTCCATACTCTAGCAAGGCCAGTACGATAATTGCATTTGCTGTTTATATTTTGACGCACTTGCGGCAATAGCCGCTCTTGTATCTGTTTCTACATAGAGAACACTATGTGACATGCTTGTTTCTCCCAGGAGAAAGGTCGCACATTCTACGTCATTTTCATTATACGCACATTGAATATATTACCAGCATAGCACCATCACATGCTTCATTCAGCCCGACGTCAAACCTAACATGGCATTTCATTCGCACAAGAAAAAAGTGAACACAAACGTAAAAGTTGGTTCTAGGCTAACACAGCCAACATTTGGCAAATCAGACATACATTTACTTATGTATCGAGTGACATCTTCTAGTTGAATGAGCATTGTACTCTTTATAGACTTAAGCAACTGATATTGCTTTGAAATATTCTACAAGGCAATCTGTCAAGCGAGAGCTCTTTTGCGCGTCAGCATACCAGGAATGACAACGTGGGTGGATGACCTCATTCTCCTCGACAGCGCTTTGTATGACGATATATGCAATTGACTCTTCTAACCGTAGGCAAGAAAGTGTGAAAAAGAAAAATATTTTTTGATGCGGTTACCCATGGGACAGAATTTGTTTGCGTAGCATAATTACCGTTTTATACACTTAAAAGCCTATAAGGAGCTCTACATGCCCAAAAAACTCAGATATTATTTTTACTGGGACTCTGAGTCTGATTAAGTGAGGCCCAGTTAAAGCTAGGAGTTAAATGTGTTCCTCAGTTCGTTACACTCGCTGCGATGCTTCTGCCGCATGACTTCGAGTGATTTATTTATATACAAGCCACGTCCTTCCCAAAAACATCGTTCCAGATTAAGAATACGCCTAAGTGCGGTGTTCTGTGTAGAATAAATGATAATTTTTGATTTTTAATACTCCCGATCGCAGTATATCTTCTGTAAGACTGCTTTTGCTAAATATCATTATAACCAACGGCCTTGCTTCAAAGTTAGTTGACCGTAACTGTTCTTATTTTACAGCTGTGTTCATTTACCATGGAATAATCATAGGCAGTCAATAATCAATTGCACTAACTTTGGAGCTTCGAGTAAATGCGTAGAAATCTCTTTGAATACAGCACTTTAAAGAGCAGTGCGCAAGGGAATAATGTGGCATGAATAGGGGTAGAAATAATTGTCGTTCAATGTGAATACATATCTGTAGGAAAGTGAATGACCTTCAATTAGTGCGCGCAAATGCAAACGCAATGCACTGTCGCAAGATGGGTGCCAATTCAAGTGCTTTTTAGTGCCAGCTAACATATCCACGTAAATTTATGCCACTTATTGTTACGGATGTGAAGGTATACGAACCCACATAAACGCAGTAAAAGCTTAGCCGACGTGAGTAATTATGCGTGGTGTGTGAGTGGTTTGGAACACAACTTGAAAGTCGTGTGGCCACTGACCGCCAAATAATATCATGTGAATATCTAAAAACTTTGATCTGTTCCTTGTCGTTGATGGTTTTGCGACGACTTTCAATGCATGCTTTTGAATATCAATAAAATAATGTAAAGTTAGTCTTTACCCAAGGTATTCGCTGCCAAGGAGGAGTGCACAGGTATCAGCTCTGAAGCACAGTTAATTGTAGGATGACGTGAAACAACGGCCACAGGAGAGGGAAATAATTATCGTGCCACCGGCAAGCTGCAGGTGTCTTCCGCACTTCCACAAAAAAATCAGATAGCGCAGCAAATTTGCTGTGCAATAAGGATTTGTACAATTGCTTTAGAATAAAGAATAAAGATGACGCAAGTAAATAAAGCTCTCACTTGCTCCCAAGGAAATCTCACAATCATTGAGCAATGGGCTAAAGACTTCAAATGTTGAGTGAGTATTTTTGAATGAACGAATTGCGTACGTTGAAGAGACGTGGGCTCAATGAGGGCCGAGATATTAGTTTGAATGCAGCAGACAACTTTTGTCTAAGCCTATGTATCAATCAACTTCTATCCAATGCATTGTGAAAAATACGAGCCAAATGCTTTAAACATTTCATATTTCGACTCTTCGAGCTCTGCCATTTCAGTCCTCTCAGTCACGCGTCCTAATAAAAAGAAAAAAAAACAGGTATTATAGGCTAGTTTGTGCACATATAATCTGGTGGTTTGTTGTCGGTATCTCGTTGTGGTCACAGTTCGTCGCGCTCCTGGCGATCTGTCTCATAATGCAGCCGCTAGAAACAGCTAGACGCGTCTCCTTCAAGCTAAAGAGGCGATTGCAGGGCAAGTAGCGTGATTGACAGCTCAGGTCACTGCAATCCGAACACACCGGCCGCTTTGTTCGTCACGATCTCGCCGTCCAGACCGGCGGGGTGCGTCGAAGATCGGGAAAAATTGCAGCAGAAGTAGAGAGAAACGCTCCAGCGACCTGGTCAAACATGGTCAACTGTGAAATGAAGCGGTGTCATCGAACAATGATTCGCAGCTAAGAAGCCAAAGTTCCGAGCCCCACGCCATGAACTCCAGGAGCCTGTGAGCAGAGTCCTCGGCATCGCGAAGTAACGGCGTTAACGGTAGTAATTGATCGGGAGAGTCCAAGTCCTTGACTAACTGGATAGAAGGTGGACTGCGCAGACAGTGGGGCACAATCTCTCTTCGCCGGTATGACTTGGTGGTGGCTTAATAACCCGGAGCTGAAAGCAACGACTTGATGTCTGGAGCCAGCAGTTTGTGGGTAAAGCAAAACCAGAGAGACGCTGGTTCTGGTGTGCACAAAATATATTTTAGCGAAACCCCCTCAATCAGGTGGAAGCCTGATTCCTTTCATTTCCCTGTTCCCGCACCGTCATCGTGCTTGGCCTGTCCTCGTCGTTATTTCTGACCGGACCATGGTTTCACGTAGTAGTGTGCTGCAGACTTTAATGAGTAATAATCAATGAGATACAGACTGCAGGGAGTGTTTATTTAAGTAATTTGCCACAGAAGGCGCCATGCCCCTCAACACGCTTGCTAATATGCGGGAATTGCGAAAGGCTGATATATTCCGTTTGCTCGTGCAGGCCCCTATGGTGTAGGGCTACAGCGTCGGGTTGCTGTGCAAGGTGACGTCTGCATGACTCCTGCAGGGGACAGGTTCACGTTTGTTCGTTTAACATATATATATATATATATATATATATATATATATATATATATATATATATATATATATATATATAATATAAAGCGTTGCGTACCTCTAACGTAAACTTTCCCAATATTGATAAACTTGTATTCGCGTGTTTTTTGGACACAACATGGTTCCCCAACTTTTGTTCAGCCCCTTGTTAAACTCATTGTTAAACACCTTATTTGTGTCCCCTTCCTGCAAATCGTTACCATACTACTAAACCTACATTATCTTCTTCTGTCCTGCAATCAGTCTTCTGCAATACTCTTAGTGTAGTAGTTACTTGAATTTTTTCTCTGCCTTTCTTTTAATTGGCACATGATGCTACTGGACTAGCCAGCTCTCTCATGTCGTCACCTTGCGCCTCAGCACCGGGACAATAATGTATTGATATGCTTTGATAAAAACGCATTCTTAATGTCATATTCGTAGTCGGCCCAAATTTTTGGGCTGCTCTAATTTCGCCATAACCCAAGAAGTCATCTGAACATACGCTTTCGTGGAACTTGTCTTCTTTAGAATCGACATTTCCTTAAGACTTTTATAAGAATGTTGTTGCGCATTCTCTGACAATACAGTAGTGTGGAAATTTATTGTGCGCAAGCGATGAATATTGTTTTACATTCTCGATTGTACGACTGTTCCCCTGAGAGCCGCCGAATTTTCGTGAGACTTGTATTGCCTGTATAATAGTACCTGCAACGGACGGCTGTGCTTTCTGCGATCATTGCTAATTGTCTGTCCTTCTTTTTCTTCACTTAACAAGGTGCAACAATAAGCTGGTTGTTTAACTGGGACATTTTACACCACTTATTCACTTTCTACACAACTCAACAATAATTTAGGCAGAAATAGGTTGCCATCACTGCCAATATCACAGTCCGCCAACGGACGTGCCACGTGGATTTTATAAATATCATTTGCATATATATAAGAACGTATACTTAACTGCATATTACAATGTCGCAGTCACCCTAAAATAATAATACAGTGAGCTTCACAAAGACAAGCCATAACCGAGAATATGGCCTTAGTAAATGCAATGCATGTTCGTTTCTGGACCACCCAACAAAAAATAAAAACGAGAAAGCTTGATAAATCCGAACCTAACAAAAAAATTCAGTGTAACCACAGCAAACGGCATTTAAGCATCCGCACACATTGTCGAATGCTTTTCATTGAGAATCACAACGGCACTTTTTTTTCTATACAAGCGATTTCATTCCGAGAAACAAGCGTCATACAGAATCGGTTCGATGCTTTTTGACATATGTACGCAGGCTTTATTCTGCGTCGGAAGACACGCGCTCAGGAGAAGCGGCCGGCGGCGCTGGAATTCTCGCTTTCAAATAGCAGATGGCAGAGCCTCGCTTTAAAGAGTGGCTGGGTGTTTCTTCGCCACAACCTAAAGCGATGCATGTATTCTCCTGCAAGATTTCGCTTCCAAGTGGAAGCCCTAGCAAACGGCGAGCCAGCACCCAATATCTTTATAGCCATAACGTTAGGTCAATGGGGTAGGAACTAACGTGCAAAGCGGAGGGGAATTTGAGAACGATGCGAATCGTTTACATGTGAAACTGTTTTGTATGCTGAAAGGTCAATTTTAATTATCTCTGTAAAGTAAAAACAATTAAAATGAGACCTCAATTACGGAATTTAGGAGAGGTGTAACGGAGCATTTTACTCGAGCACTCTCATAGACTGAACGAGTTTTCGTACTACACGTGCGTTGGATATTCTGTTCTTGTCACTCAACGAGATTCTCGCACAACGTGAGCGCAGCTGAGCGCATAGGAGGTGAACGAACTTTTACAAAGTGCGAGAGTATGCACCCTGAAAAAGATGTGCACATCCTTTTCCTATTTTCTATAATAATGCAATCTGAATTCTTCGCAATGTTCTACATGCACGATCACTTCTGCTGACCTTACTGCAGTGTTGTGTCGCTGCAGTGTCGCTGTAATGGTTAGTCCTTAATTACTCATCAGAGAGTAATTCAGTGGGGCAAGCGGCTTTTACTTGTTAATGGGAGAGCGTACTTTAGGCGCATTTCTCTGCACCCAATTTAAGCATTCATTTGTAGAAAAGTCCTCCTATTTTAAGCAAGAGCCATTCATAGATCTCACAAGGTGTGTTTGCTGGACCTTCTCATGGTTCAGTAAACGTGCAGTCTCCTGTCAGAAGCCAAGTGGAATGTGTTGCTTCAGTGAAAGTTCGCAATGCACCAGAAAAAGTAAATAAAAGCCAAGAATTTCTTTTCACTCATGCAATAGGATAACGAATGGGCCAGATCAGTTTTGCCTACATTCGTACAGTTAAAAATACATCAGCCGTGAGAACATATGACATATTGAAGAATTTTTTCAGATATAACTGGTTTCGTGCAAGGCATATGACTCCTAAAAAAAGATGTGTTGCTGCGGTAGAATAACCTCTCACTTTAGGAGGCCACTAAAACAAGTCTTATCGTAGTAAAAAAGAGACACACTGTTTTATTAACAATTATGACTTTTAGTGAAGCAACATAAGGAACAAGCATAACATGTACTTTAAAAAAAGCACAAACAGTCCTAGCTAACTAAACTACTCGGAAACTACCCTTCTGCTAGCCAAGTAAAACCGGTGGTCGCGTAGTGGTCTTGGTGGTGCACTGCTCAACCGAGTGGCGCTGGGTAAAATCACGGCCACAACAATCATATTTCGATGGTGTGCAAATGCAAAAATAAGGAGCTTTACGTCCGCGTGAAAGACCGCGAGTGTTGAAAATGAATCTAGGGTGCCCCGCTACAGCTACCCTCATAATCATATAAGGCTGTTGGCAGATAGAACCGCAGAATTTATATTTATTTGCAGCAAATAGTATATGCATAAGGACAAATGATTATATGAAATCGTCTGACAGCAACTGCATTTAACAAAACATCATCCTTTCTAAATCAAGAAATCGTCAACTATATTGTGCAAAAATATGCTTATACCTAAATTATTCCCATTTGTTTCACATTGAACTTTATGCCTTACTTTCTTTAAAATCAAATTATATGCTCAGTGCAGATGATCACTACACTAAAAATTCGCACTAGTCCATATTATGCACTTCGTGAGGCACGACAGCACAAGTTTACTATTTTAACCTATGGAAATGATATTAAATTATATGGACATATTGGGCTCCTGTAGAAGATCTCTGGTCACACTGGTCTGATCATGGTCTCGCCTACAGACGCTAAATGCCATTAATGTACAGCTTCGCCACGCCGTGGTTTAGCTTTCACACAGAATGGTTCGTAAATATACGGAAGACGCGCCATTGCACCACAAATAAATCTTACGCCTGGGTCATGAAGGGAAAAAAAGAAAAGTTATCCTTCTTAAGTAGTATCCCTCGAAGGGCCATAACACTGATTCGTTTGAAACATTGGTATTGTGACCTTTTAACTCCGATTAAAATATTAAACAAATCGCCGATACAGGACGTTCTACTAGTTCATACTGCCGATATTATAGCATTTTGTTTCTTTGCGCGCAAGAGAAATGCAACATTTCTTAATTCGAAAATTCACCCGCCGTGGTGGCTCGGTGGGTATGGTGTTAGGTTGCTGAGCACGAGGTCGCGGGATCGAATCCCGGCCACGGCGGGCGCATTTCGATGGGGGCGAATTGCGAAAACACCCGTGTATTTAGATTTAGTTGCACGTTAAAGAACCCCTGGTGGTCAAGATTTCCGGAGTCCTCCACTACGGCGTGCCTCATAATCAGAAAGTGGTTTTGGCACGTAAAACATTTATTTGTTTTTAGTATTTCGAAAATTCGCTTCAATCCACAGGACTGTGTAGTCGCAGAAGCCTAGTCATTGTGACTGGCAGCTTTTGGTGACAGCACATATAATCATGCGTATAACGAGTCACATGGGCTCTCATTGCTTTTTGTGCTGCCACTGTAAGCACGAAAAATGTGGTCTGATTAAATGACACCGACGCGAAATTTTGAAATTCAGATGTATTTGACCTCGTTACGCATTTGCATTTATGACCACAGACGGGCGGTTAACATGTAGACGAAATCTATTGTAATCGAATGAATTCGTCGCGGCAATCTGACAAATCGTAGAATATTTACATTTGAGCCTCAGAATGATTCAGGAATTATTTTCCAGTACACGAGGGAAAGTGACACCGCACGATGGGCTAAATTTTTTTTAATCCCTGCTATGTTGCTGCTGAAAGGCTGCTTGGCTTTATTTCGTGTCGGCTCTACAATGCTGATAAGCCGCAGTCATCGGTTGCGCATAAAAAATAAAAAAGGCGAGGCGCTGTCTGTGTTTCCGTCATATGTTGCTATCCGCTATGTCAAAAGGGAAGTGCAAAAAACGAAAGCTATCTTCAGTGTCAAAAATACAATCACATAAAGAGCAGCTAAAGGAACGTTATTCCAAACTGCGACAGAGACATGCGTTTATGAACGCAAAATATAGCGCTATTCATGCCAGGGCCAAGTATCTGCTGCAGAAATTCTAAGAAACATTCAATGTTCATTAGCGCCAATTCTCCTTGCGTAGTGGAACCAGTGCGGCACTAACGCAACCAGCGCAGCTTCCAATACGAGCCAGCAAACTCCATATATGTATACGGCGCGTCGAGCGTCATAGCAGTACAACTAGCAGCTCGTCCAGTTTAACCGAGCTCTTATCCACTGATCTTTCCAGTGTCGCGGTGGCTCCCAGCCTATCCAGTGCAATCCGAAGTAAAAGCAAAACGTGCTGGTTTCAGATTGGTAGGAACTAGTAGACGTTAATTTTTGAAATGGGGATATCATGCGGCAGCTGATTGCAATTTGTGCCTGAAAATTTCATAATTTGTAAAAGGTATGTACACATTATTATGTCTAAGTATTTAAAGTAACAATTTCCAAAATGCCGATATCAGTTCAGGGATGATGAGAATTTTCAAAATGGGCACATCATTTGCTTTCAGCCAGAAGAAATGGTACATCTGTGACACCTTCCAGTGCATCATAGGTTGTTTACCGATAAAACACATATTGTTCAGTTTCTTTGTTTTGAAATTGACGTCATCATCAATGGCTTCATAGAGCCTACATGTGAAATTTTCTTTCTTATGATTTGGTGACGCGGGATCAGGCAGGAAGCAAATAAGAAGAGCAGAATGCAGAGGTGAAAACGTTAAGAAAGGGGGATTAGCCGAGGGGTCCCATTTTTATTAATCATATCTTGAGAAGCCAGCAAACAAAAACATAAAGAAAACATAGGGGAAATGACTTGTACTTACTAACAGAAATAAAGAAATGATAAATTAGTGGCAATAAAAGTGGATGAAAAAAGAACTTGGCGCCGGTGGGGAATGATCCCACGTATTCGCCTTACGCGTGCGATGCGTAATGCGTAGACGTTTGATCGTTCCCCATCTGTGGCAACTTGTTTCAATCACTTTCATTGCCTAATATTTATCATTTCTTTCATTTAATTAGCAGGTACAAGTAATTTCACCTAGAATTTTCTTGGTGTTGTTGTCTTCTAAATAGGTGAAAACGTGACGCTTGCGTTCTTGGCATAATCATCTCCTTCTGTTGGACATGTTTGCATCCGTTTATACAGCAGATAAAACAACTTTTTTACTTCGAATAACTGCCTGATAATTTCTCATCCAAATCAATGTTTCATCTTTCGGATGAAACTGCCACTTTCGTTTTTTTTCCTACTTAAAAAAACCATATAAAAAGTACACATGCAAACTAGCTTAGGATTTGAAAAAAAAACTATATAATCGCGCGTGATTTTTATATGGTCTTTTGCTTAATTTTGTAATTCACCGGATTACGCACGAGTTATGCATGCTGAATCCTCATGCACCAGACAAAGCACAATTAAAGACGGGCTGTAGGAATGCTTCAAGGTGGCCCTCGAGTCCATCGTTCAATATTTATTGATCAGTACGATATGTCATTTTGGTGCTACAATATTCACGAAGTCTACCACAATTTTGAACAAGAATTTGCCTAGTTTGGACCATGGTTCTTTCCTACTTGATAACAGGACTATGACGAACTCATTTCATTCACAGCACTTCTCACTCTATTGTGGTTTTGCAACCCTGAAACGAAACAGAGCCTATTTTTATTACTGCAAATAAATATTATGTTCCAAGAAACGCACTGAGATAACTGCGTCAGCATATTTATTTCCCTGAGTAAATATAATTATACAAATGCTACTTCAGTTTTACAAAAGACAAGGACTATAAAAACGAGAGTCATCACACGTTTCCGCCCCATCGATATAATTATCCTCAACGCAAAATACTATTGCTGTTCAGCAACCCAAGTTGGAGTCTCATCTTGCAAACCCCGATGCACTGGTGTAAGCTCTGGGTTCATTTTTTCCCGAAAGCATGCAATCTTATATAAGACTCTCCGGATTAGCGCAAAAAATTCGGAGGTTTTTGTAAATGGTGGTAATGCTGGGTGTTAACGCACAGCCGAAAATAGTTTGAAATATTTTATTCCATTCAAATTATTCATTCCTATGAATTCCAGTTGCCTCAGTCATACGTCTGCTCGATGTTGCTCGTGAAGCGGAAATAGCAGGTATAAGCTTCACATTCTGAGAAATATGGTGAATAAGTTTTCCGACATGTACTAGGCACGAAATTGTTCTGGACTGTTCAAGGGTGAACATCCTTAGCAACTATATTGCCTCAAAAGTACGATGCCTATGACATCCGTCTGTAAGCACTGTAAGAACTGTAACCAACCTCCGATATTTTTTTTTTGGCAAAAGAAGAGGATAAATGTTGGCATGCCAATAATCTTGCAGGTGCTCCTGAGAAACACTGTCTTTTTGGGCGAGTGGGGATTGAAATTGGAGTGGAGTTATACGGAAGCACACTTTCTCGCGTCCATACTCTAGCAAGGCCAGTACGATAATTGCATTTGCTGTTTATATTTTGACGCACTTGCGGCAATAGCCGTTCTCGTATCTGTTTTTTCACAGAGCACATTGGTGGCATGTTTGTTTCTCCCAGGGGAAAGGCCGCGCATTCTACGTCATTTTCATTATACGTACATTTATTACATTACCACATTACCAGTATAGCACGATCCAATGCGTCACTTACTCCGCTGTCAACCCAAACATGACATTTCATTCGCACAAGAAAAAATTAACAGAAACGTAAAAGTTGGTGCCAAGCCAAAACAGCCACCATTTGGGAAATCATACAAACATTTAATGACGTACCCGGTGACATCTTCTAGTTGAATGATCATTGCACTCTGCATAGACCTAAGCTGCTGATATTGCTTTCAAATATTCTACAAGGCAATCTGTCAAGCGAGAGCGCTTTTGCACGCCAGCATACCACGAATGACTACGTGAATGGATCACGCCATTGTCCTGGACAGCGCTTGGTATGACAATATATCTCATTGACTCTTCTAACCGTAGGCAAAAAGTGTGAAAAGAAAATATTTTTTGATGCGGTTGCCCATGGAACAGAATTTGTTTGCGTAGCATAATTACCGTTTTATACACTTAAAAGCATATAAGGACCTCTACGTGCCCAAGAACTCAGATGTTATTTTACTGAGACTCTGAGTCTGATTAAGTGAGGCCCAGTTAAAGCTGTGAGTTAAATGTGTTCCTCAGCTCGTTACACTAGCTGCGATGCTTCTGCCGCATGACTTCGAGTGATTTTTTTTATATACAAGCCACGTCCTTCGCAAAACATCGTCCCTGAATAAAAATACGCCTAAGGGCGGTGTTCTGTGTAGAATAAATGATAATTTTGATTTTTATTATTCCCGATCGTAGTATATCTTCCGTAAGACTGCTTTTGCTAAATATCATTATAACCAAAGGCCTAGCTAGCTTCAAAGTTAGTTGACCGTAACTGATCTTATTTTACAGCTGGGTTCATTTGCCATGGAATAATCATAGGCGGCCACACACGGTGGCACCACAACGAATCAGAATTGCACTAACTTTGGAGGTTCGAGTAAATGCGTAGAAATCTCTTTGAATACAGCACTTTAAAGAGCAGTGAGCAAAGGAATAATGTGGCATGAATAGGGGTAGAAATAATTGTCGTTCAATGTTAATACATATGAGTAGTAAAGTGAATGACCTTCAATTATTGTGCGCAAATGCGAACGCAATGCACTGTCGCAAGATGGGTGCGAATTCAAGTGCTTTTTAGTGCCAGCTAACATATCCACGTAAATTTATGCCACTTATTGTTACGGATGTGAAGGTATACGAACCCACATAAACGCAGTAAAAGCTTAGTCGACGTGAGTAATTAGGCGTGGTGTGTGAGTGGTTTGGAACACAACTTGAAAGTCGTGTGGCCACTGACCGCCAAATAATATCATGTGAATATCTAAAAACTTTGATCGGTCCCTTGCTGTTGATCGTTTAGCCACGACTTTCAATGCATACTTTTGAATATTAATAAAATAGTGTAAAGTTAGTCGTTACCCAAGGTATTCGCTGCCAAGGAGGAGTGCATAGGTATCAGCTCTGAAACACAGTTAATTGTAGGATGACTTGAAACTACGGCCACAGGAGAGGGAAATCATTATCGTGCCACCTGGCTAGCTGCAGGTGTCTTCCGCACTTCCACAAAATAATCAGATAGCGCAGCAACTTTTCTGTGCAATAAGGATTTGTACAATTGTTGTACAATAAAGAATAAAGATGACGCAAGTAAATAAAGGTCTCACTTGCTACCAAGGAAATCACACAATCATTGAGCAAGTGGCTAAAGACCCGAAATGTTGAGTGAGTATTGTTGAGTGAATGAATTGCGTACCTTAAAGATACGTGGGCTCATTGAGGGCCGAGGTATTATGGTGAATGCAGCAGACAACTTTTGTTTAAGCCTATGTATCAATGAAATTCTATCCAATGCATTGTGCAGAATACGTGCCAAATGCTTTAAACATTTCATATTTGGACTGTTCGAGCTCTCCCATTTCAGTCCTCTCAGTCACGCGTCCTATTAAAAAGCAAAAAAAACTGGTATTATAGGCTAGTTTGTGCAAATAGGATGTGGTGGTTTGTTGTGGGTATCTCGTCGTGGTCACAGTTCGTCGCCCTCCTGACGATCTGTCTCATAATGCAGCCGCTCCTGACACCTAGACGCGTGTCCTTCCAGCTAAACAGGTGATTGCAGGGCAAGCAGCGTGATTTACAGCTCAAGTCACTGCAATCCGAACACACCGGCCGCTTTGTTCGTCACGATCTCGCCGTCCAGACCGGCGGGGTGCGTCGAAGATCGGGAAAAATTGCAGCAGAAGTAGAGAAAAACGCTCCAGCGACCTCGTCAAACATGGTCAACTGTGAAATGAAGCGGTGTCACCGAACAATGATTCGCAGCTAAGAAGCCATAGTTCCGAGCCCCACGCCATGAACTCCAGGTGCCTGTGAGCAGAGTCCTTGGCATCGCGAAGTAGCGGCGTTGACGGTAGTACTTGATCGGGAGAGTCCAAGTCCATGACTAACTGGATAGAAGGCGGACTGCGCAGGCAGTGGGGCACAATCTCTCTTCGCCGGTATGACTTGGTGGTGGATTTATAACCCGGAGCTGAAAGCAACGACTTGATGTCTGGAGCCAGCAGTTTGTGGGTAAAGCAAAACCAGAGAGACGCTGGTGTCTGGTGTTCACAAAATATATTTTAGGGAAACCCCCTCAATCAGGCGGAAGCCTGATACCTTTCATTTCCCTGTTCCCGCACCGTCATCGTGCTTGGCCTGTCCTCGTCGTTATTTCTGACCGGACCATAGTGGCACGTAGTAGTGTGCTGCAGACTTTAATGAGTAATAATCAATGAGAGACAGACTGCAGGGAGTGTTTAAGTAATTTGCCACAGAACGCGCCATGCCCCTCAACACGCTTGCTAGTATGCGGGAATTGCGAAAGGATGATATATTTCGTTTGCTCGTGCAGGCCCCTATGGTGTAGGGCTACAGCGTCGGGTTGCTGTGCAAGGTGACGTCTGCATGACTCCTGCAGGGGACAGGTTCACGTTTGTTCGTTTATATATATATATATATATATATATATATATATATATATATATATATATATATATATATATATATATATATATGCGTTGCGTACCTCTAACGTAAACTTTCCCAATATTCATAAACTTGTATTCTCGTGTTTGTTGGACACAACATGGTTCCCCAACTTTTGTTCAGCCCCTTGTTAAACTCATTGTTAAACACCTTATTTGTGTAACCTTCCTGCAAATCGTTACCATACTACTAAACCTACATTATCTTCTTCTGTCCTCCAATCAGTCTTCTGCAATACTCTTAGTGTAGAAGTTATTTGAATTTTTTCTCTGCCTTTTCTTTAATTGGCACATGATGCTACTGGACTAGCCAGCTCTCTCATGTCGTCACCTTGCGCCTCAGCGCCGGGACAATAATGTATTGATATAGTTTTATATAAACGCATTGTTAATGGCATATTCGTTGTCGGCCCAAATTTTTCGGCTGCTCTAATTTCGCCATAACCCAAGAAGTCATCTGAACATACGCATTCGTGGAACTTGTCTTTTATAGAATCGACATTTCCTTAAGACTTTTATTTGAATGTTGTTGCCCATTCTCTGACAATACAGTGGTGTGGAATTTTATTGCGCGCGAGCGATGAATACTGTTTTACATTCTCGATTGTACGACTATTCCCCTGAGAGCCGCCGAATTTTCGTGAGACTTGTATTGCCTGTATAATAATACCTGCAACGGACGACTGTGCTTTCTGCGATCATTGCTAATTGTCTGTCCTTCTTTTTCTTGACTTAACAAGGTGCAACAATAAGCTGGTTGTTTAACTGGGACATTTCACACCACTTATTCACTTTCTACACAACTCAACAATTATTTAGGCAGAAATAGGTTGCCATCACTGCCAATATCACAGTCCGCCAACGGACGTGCCACGTGGCTGTTATAAATATCATTTGCATATATATAAGAACGTATCCTTAACTGTATATTTCAATGTCTCAGTCAGCCTAAAATAATAATACAGTGGGCTTCACAAAGACAAGCCATAACCGACAATATGGCCTTAGTAAATACAATGCATGTTCGCTTCTGAACCACCCCACAAAAAAAAAACGAGAAAACTTGGTAAATCCGAACCTAACAGAAAAATACAGTGTAACCACAGCAAACGGCATTTATGCATCCGCACACATTGTCGAATGCTTTTCATTGAGAATCACAACGGCACTTTATTTTCTATACAAGCGATTTAATTCCGAGAAACAAGCGTCATACAGAATCGGTTCGATGCTTTTTGACATATGTACGCAGGCTTTATTCTGCGTCGGAAGACACGCGCTCAGGAGAAGCGGCCGGCGGCGCTGGAATTCTCGCTTTCAAATAGCAGATGGCAGAGCCTCGCTTTAAAGAGTGGCTGGGTGTTTCTTCCCAGCAACCCTAAGCGATGCATGTATTCTCCTGCAAGATTTCGCTTCCAAGTGGAAGCCCTAGCAAACGGCGAGCCAGCACCCAATATCTTTACAGCCATAACCGTTAGGTCAATCGGGTAGGCCAATGCGGAGAGGAATTTTAGAAAGATGCGAATCGTTGACATGTAAGACTGTTTTGTATGCTCAAAGGTGAATTTTAATTATCTCTTTAATTTAAAAAAATTAGAATGAGATCTTAACTGCGGAATGCAGGAGAGGTGTAACGGAGCATTTTACTGGAGCACTCTCGTAGACTGAACGAGTTCTCATACTACGCGTGCGTTGGATATTCTGTTCTTGTCACTCAACGAGATTCTCGCATAACATGAGCGCAGCGGAGTGCATAGGAGGTGAAGGAAGTTGTACAACCTGCGAGAGTATGCACCCTGAAAAAGATGTGCACATCCTTTTCTATCTTCTGTAATAATGCAATCAGAATTCTCAATGTACTACATGCACTATCACTTCTGCTGACCTTACTGCAGTGTTGTGTCGCTGCTGTATCGCTGTAATGGTTAGTCCTTAATTGCTCAGTAAAGAATAATTCTGTGGGGAAAGTGTCTTTTACTTGTTAATGAGAGAGCGTACTTTAGGCACATTTCTCTCCACCCCATTTAAGCATTCATTAGTAGTGAAGTCCTCCGATTTTAAGCAAGAGCCATTCTTAGGTGTCACAACGTGTGTTTCCTGGACCATGTCATGGTTCAGTAAACGGCCAGTCTCTAGTCAGAAGCCAAGTGGAATGTGTTGCTTCAGTGAGAGTTCGCAATGCACCAGAAAAAGTAAATAAATGCCAAGAATTTCTTTTCACTCATGCAATTGGATAACGAATGGGCCAGAGCAGTTTTGCCTACATTCGTACAGTTAAATATACTTCAGCCGTGAGAACATATGACATATTGAAGAATTTTTTCAGATATAACTGGTTTCGTGCAAGGCATATGACTCCTAAAAAGATGCGTTGCTGCGGTAGAATAACCTCTAACTTTAGAAGGCCACTAAAACAAGTCTTATCACAGTAAAAAAGAAAGATAGACACACCGTTTCATTTACAATTGTGACTTTTAGTGAAGCAACATAAGGAACAAGCATAAAATGTACTTTAAAAAAAGCACGAGCAGTCCGAGCTCGCTAAACTACTCGGAAACTACACTTCTGCTAGCCAAGTAAAACACGTGGTCGCGTAGTGGTCTTGGTAGTGCACTGCTGAGCCGAGTGGCGCTGGGTAAAATCACGGCCACAGCCCTCGTATTTCGATGTTGTCCAAATGCGAAAATAAGGAGCATTGGGTCCACGTTAATGACCGCGAGTTTTGAAAATGAATCTGGGGTGCACTGCTACATCTACCCTCATAATCATATAAGGCTGTTGGCAAATAGAACCGCAGAATTTGTATTTATTTAAAGCAAATAGTTTATGCATATGGACAAATGCTAATATGGAATCGTCTGACAGCAACTGCATTTAACAGCAACTGCATCATACTTTCTAAATCAATGAATCGTCAACTATATTGAGCAAAAAATACTTATACCGAAGTTATTCCCATTTCTTTTATATTGAACTTTAGGTCTTACATTCTTTAAAATCAAATTATATGTTCAGTTCAGATAATCACCACGCTGAAAATTCGCACTAGTCCATATTATGCACTTCATGAGGCACGACAGCACAAGTTTACTATTTTAACCTATGGAAATGATATTAAATTATATGGACATATCGGGCTCCTGTAGAACATCTCCGGTCACACTGGTCTGATCATGGTTTCGCCTACAGACGCTAAATGCCATTAATGTACAGCTTCGCCACGCCGTGGTTTACCTTTCACACAGAATGGTTCGTAAATATATGGAAGACGCGCCATTGCACCACAAATAAATCTTGCGCCTCTGTCATGGAGGGAAAAAAAGTTATCTTTCTCAAATAGTATCCCTCGAACAGCCATAGCCCTGATTCGCTTCAAACATTGGTATTGTGACCTTTTAACTCCGATTATAGTATTAAACAAACCGCCGATACAGCACATACTGCCGATATTATAGCAGTTGTTTCTTTGTGCGCAAGAGAAATGCAACATTTTTTATTTCGAAAATTCACTTTAATCCACAGGACTGTGTAGTCGCATATCTCCGTCAGAGAAGCCTCAGTCATTGTGACTGGCAGCTTTTGGTGACAGCACATATAATCATGCGTATAACGAGTCACATGGGCTCTCATTGCTTTTGTGCTGCCACTGTAAGCACGAAAAATGTGGTCTGGGTAAATGACAACGAAGCGAAATCATAAATCCAGATGTAATTGACCTCATTACGCGTTTGCATTTCTCACCACAGATGGGCGTTTAACATGTAGCCGAAATCTATAGTAAGCGAATGAACTGGGCGCGGCAGTCTGACAAATGGTAGAATATTAATATTTGAGCCTCAGAATGATTCAGGAATTATTTTCCAGTACACGAGGGAAAGTGAGAGCGCACGATGTGCTAACTTTTTTTATCCCTGCTATGTTGCTGCTGAAAGGCTGCTTGGCTTTGTTATTTCGTGTCGACTCTACAATGCTGATAAGCCGCAGTCATCGGTTGCGCACAAAAAATAAAAAAGGCGAGGCGCTGTCTGTGTTTCCGTCATATGTTGCTATCCGCTATGTCAAAAGGGAAGTGCAAAAAACGAAAGCTATCTTCAGTGTCAAAAATGCAATCACATAAAGAGCAGCTAAAGCAACGTTATTCCAAACTGCGACAGAGACATGCGTTTATGAACGCAAAATATAGCGTTATTCATGACAGGGCCAAGTATCTGCTGCAGAAGTTCTATGAAACATTCAATGTTCATTAGCGCCAATTGCCCTTGCGTAGTGGAACCAGTGCGACACTAACCCAACCAGCGCAGCTTCCAATATGAGCCAGCAAACTCCATATATGTATACGGCGCGTCGAGCGTCATAGCAGTACAACTAGCAGCTCGTCCAGATTAACCGAGCTCTTATCCATTGATCTCTCCAGTGTCGTGGTGGCTCCCAGCCTATCCAGTGCAATCCGAAGTAAAAGCAAAACGTGCTGGTTTCAGATTGGTAGGAACTAGTAGACGTTAATTTTTGAAATGGGGATATCATGCGGCAGCTGATTGCAATTTGTGCCTGAAAATTTCATAATTTGTAAAAGGTATGTATGCATTATTATGTCTAAGTATTTAAACTAACAATTTCCAAAATGCCGATATCAGTTCAGGGATGTTGAGATTTTTAAAAATGGGCACATCATTTGCTTTCAGCAAGATGAAATGATACATCTGTGACACCTTCCAGCGCATCATAGGTTGTTTACCGATAAAACACATATTGTTCAGTTTGTTTGTTTTGAAATTGACGTCATCATCAATTTCTTCATAGAGCCTACATGTGAAATTTTCTTTCTTCTGATTTGGTGACGCGGGATCAGGCAGGAAGCAAATAAGAAGAGCAGAATGCAGAGGTGAGAACGTGAAGAAAGGGGGATTAGCCGAGGGGTCCCATTTTTATTAATCATATCTTGAGAAGCCAGCAAACAAAAACATTAAGAAAACATAGGGGAAATGACTTGTACTTACTAACAGAAATAAAGAAATGATAAATTAGTGGCAATAAAAGTGGATGAAAAAAGAACTTGGCGCCGGTGGTTAATGACCCCACGTATTCGCCTTACGCGTGCGATGCGTAATGCGTAGACGTTTGATCGTTCCCCATCTGTGGCAACTTATTTCAATCACTTTCATTGCCTATAATTTATCATTTCTTTCATTTAATTAGTAGGTACAAGTAATTTCACCTAGAATTTTCTTGGTGTTGTTGGCTTCTAAATAGGTGAAAACATGACGCTTGCGTTCTTGGCGTAATCATCTCCTTCTGTTGAACATGTTTGCATCCGTTTATACAGCAGATAAAACTACTTTTTTTACTTCGAATAACTGCCTGATAATTTCTCATCCAAATCAATGTTTCATCTTTCGGATGAAAGTGCCACTTTCGTTTTTTTCCTACTTACAAAAACCACATAAAAAGGACTCATGCAAACTAGCTTAGGATTTGAAAAAAAAAATATAATCGCGCTGCATGTTTATATTGTCTATTGCTTAATTTTGTAATTCACCGGATTACGCACGAGTTATGCATGCTGAATCCT
Source organism: Dermacentor variabilis (assembly GCF_050947875.1). Lineage (NCBI taxonomy): Eukaryota > Metazoa > Arthropoda > Arachnida > Ixodida > Ixodidae > Dermacentor > Dermacentor variabilis. The sequence continues at coordinate 77,794,145 of NC_134577.1, read as the reverse complement.
CATGCACCAGACAAAGCACCATTAAAGACGGGCTGTAGGAATGCTTCAAGGTGACCCTCGAGTTCATCGTTCAATATTTATTCATTAGTACGGTATGTCATTTTGGTGCTACAATATTCACGAAGTCTACCACATTATTTAACGGGAATTTGCCTAGTTTGGACCATGGTTCTTTTCTACATGATAACAGGACTATGACGAACTCATTTCATTCACAGCACTTCTCACTCTATTGTGGTTTTCCAACCCTGAAACGAAACAGAGCCTATTTTTGTTACTGCAAATAAATATTATGTTCCAAGAAACTCACTGGGATAACTGCATCAGCATATTTATTTCCCTGAGTAAATGTAATTATACAAATGCTACTTCAGTTTTACAAAAGACAAGGACTATAAAAACGAGAGTCATTACACGTTTCCGCCCCATCGATATAATTATCCTCAACTCAAAATACTATTGCTGTTCAGCAACCCAAGTTGGAGTCTCATCTTGCAAACCCCGATGCACTGGTGTAAGCTCTGGGTTCATTTTTTCCCGAAAGCATGCAATCTTATATAAGACTCTTCGGATTAGCGCAAAAAATTCGGAGATTTTTTAAATGGTGGTAATGCTGGGTGTTAATGCACAGCCGAAAATAGTTTGAAATAATTTACTCCATTGAAGCTAATAATTCATGTGAATTCCATTCAAATTATTCATTCCTATGAATTCCAGTTGCCTGAGTCATACGTCTGCTCGATGTTGCTCGTGAAGCGGGAATAGCAGGTATAAGCTTCACATTCTTAGAAATATGGTGAATAAGTTTTCCGACATGTACTAGGCACGAAATTGTTCTGGACTGTTCAAGGGTGAACATCCTTAGCAACTATATTGCCTCAAAAGTACGATGCCTATGACATCCGTCTGTAAGCACTGTAAGAACTGTAACCAACCTCCGATATTCTTTTTGGCAAAAGATGAGGATAAATGTTGGCATGACAATAATCTTGCAGTGGCTCCTGAGAAACACTGTCTTTTTGGGCGAGTTGGGATTGAAATTGGAGTGGAGTTATACGGCACCGCACTTTCTCGCGTACATACTCTAGCAAGGTTAGTAGGATAATTGCATTTGCCGTTTATATTTTGACGCACTTACGGCAGTAGCCGTTCTCGTATCTGTTTTTTCATAGAGCACATTGCTGGCATGTTTGTTTCTCCCAGGGGAAAGGCCGCGCATTCTACGTCATTTTCATTATACATACATTTATTACATTACCACATTACCAGTATGGCACGATCCAATGCGTAACATTCTCCTGTGTCAACCCCAACATGACATTTCATTCGCACAAGAAAGAATTAACACAAACGTAAAAGTTGGTGCCAAGCCAAAACAGCCACCATTTGGGAAATCATACAAACATTTAATGACGTACCCGGTGACATCTTCTAGTTGAATGATCATTGCATTCTGCATAGACCTAAGCAGCTGATATTGCTTTCAAATATTCTACAAGGCAATCTGTCAAGCGAGAGCGTTTTTGCGCGCCAGCATAGCACGAATGACTACGTGAATGGATGACGCCATTGTCCTCGACAGCGCTTGGTATGACAATATATCTCATTGACTCTTCTAACCGTAGGCAAAAAGTGTGAAAAGAAAATATTTTTTGATGCGGTTGCCCATGGGACAGAATTTGTTTGCGTAGCATAATTACCGTTTTATACACTTTCTTTCTTTCTTTCTTTATTGATTTATTATGATTTAAACTTAAAAGCATATAAGGACCTCTACGTGCCCAAAAACTCAGATATTATTTTACTGAGACTCTGAGTCTGATTAAGTGAGGCCCAGTTAAAGCTGGGAGTTAAATGTGTTCCTCAGCTCGTTGCACTAGCTGCGATGCTTCTGCCGCATGACTTCGAGTGATTTTTTTTATATACAAGCCACGTCCATCGCAAAACATCGTCCCTGAATAAAAATACGCCTAAGAGCGGTGTTCTGTGTAGAATAAATGATAATTTTGATTTTTATTATTCCCGATCATAGTATATCTTCCGTAAGACTGCTTTTGCTAAATATCATTATAACCAAACGCCTAGCTAGCTTCAAACTTAGTTGACCGTAACTGTTCTTATTTTACAGCTGGTTTCATTTACCATGGAATAATCATAGGCGGCCACACACGGTGGCACCACAACGAATCAGAATTGCACTAACTTTGGAGGTTCGAGTAAATGCGTAGAAATCTCTTTGAATACAGCACTTTAAAGAGCAGTGAGCAAAGGAATAATGTGGCATGAATAGGGGTAGAAATAATTGTCGTTCAATGTGAATAGGTATGAGTAGGAAAGTGAATGACCTTCAATTAGTGCGCGCAAATGCGAACACAATGGACTGTCGCAAGATGGGTGCGAGTTCAAGTGATTTTTAGTGCCAGCTAACATATCCACGTAAATTTATGCCACTTATTGTTACGGATGTGAAGGTATACGAACCCACATAAACGCAGTAAAAGCTTAGTCGACGTGAGTAATTAGGCGTGGTCTGTGAGTGGTTTGGAACACAACTTGAAAGTCGTGTGGCCACTGACCGCCAAATAATATCATGTGAATATCTAAAAACTTTGATCGGTCCCTTGCTGTTGATCGTTCAGCAACGACTTTCAATGCATGCTTTAGAATATCAATAAAATAATGTAAAGTTAGTCGTTACCCAAGGTATTCGCTGCCAAGGAGCAGTGCATATGTATCAGCTCTGAATCACAGTTAATTGTAGGATGACTTGAAACTACAGCCACAGGAGAGGGAAATAATTATCGTGCCACCTGGCAAGCTGCAGGTCTCTTCCGCACTTCCACAAAAAAATCAGATAGCGGAGCAAATTTGCTGTGCAATAAGGAGTTGTACAATTGTTGTACAATAAAGAATAAAGATGACGCAAGTAAATAAAGCTCTCACTTGCTACCAAGGGAATCACACAATCATTGAGCAAGTGGCTAAAGACCTGAAATGTTGAGTGAGTATTGTTGAGTGAACGAATTGCGTACCTTAAAGACACGTGGGCTCATTGAGGGCCGAGGTATTATGGTGAATGCAGCAGACAACTTTTGTTTAAGCCTAAGTATCAATGAACTTCTATCCAATGCATTGTGCAGAATACGTGCCAAATGCTTTAAACATTTCATATTTGAACTCTTCGAGCTCTGCCATTTCAGTCTTCTCAGTCACGCGTCATATTAAAAAGAAAAAAAAACAGGTATTATAGGCTAGTTTGTGCAAATAGAATCTGGTGGTTTGTTGTCGGTATCTCGTTGTGGTCACAGTTCGTCGCCCTCCTGACGATCTGTCTCATAATGCAGCCGCTCGTGACAGCTAGACTCGTCTCCTTCAAGCTAAAGAGGTGGTTCAAGCTAAAGACGATTGCAGGGCAAGTAGCCTAATTTACAGCTCACGTCACTGCAATTCGAACACACCGGCCGCTTTGTTCGTCACGATCTCGCCGTCTAAACCGGCAGGGTGCGTCGAAGATCGGGAAAAATTGCAGCATAAGTAGAGAGAAACGCTCCAGCGACCTGGTCAAACATGGTCAACTGTGAAATGAAGCGGTGTCACGGAACAATGATTTGCAGCTAAGAAGCCCAAGTTCCGAGCCCCACGCCATGAACTCCAGGAGCCTGTGAGCGGAGTCCTCGGGATCGCGAGGTAGCGGCGTTGACGGTAGTACTTGATCGGGAGAGTCCAAGTCCATGACTGACTGGATAGAAGGCAGACTGCGCAGACAGTGGGGCACAATCTCTCTTCGCCGGTATGCCTTGGTGGTGGCTGAGTAACCCGGAGCTGAAAGCAATTACTTGATGTCTGGAGCCAGCAATTTGTGGGTAAAGCAAAACCAGAGAGGCGCTGGTGTCTGGTGTCCACAAGATATACTTTTAGCCAAACCCCCTCAATCAGGCGGAAGCCTGATTCCTTTCATTTCCCTGTTCCCGCACCGTCATCGTGCTTGGCCTGTCCTCGTCGTTATTTCTGTCCGGACCACAGTGGCACGTAGTAGTGTGCTGCAGACTTTAATGAGTAATAATCAATGAGAGAAAGTCTGCAGGGAGTGTTTATTTAAGTAATGTGCCACAGAAGGCGGCATGCCCCTCAACACGCTAGCTAGTATGCGGGAATTGCGAAAGGCTGATATATTCCGCTTGCTCGTGCAGGGTCCTATGGTGTAGGGCTATAGCGTCGGGTTGCTGTGCAAGGTGACGTGTGCATGACTCCTGCATGGGACAGGTTAACGTTTGTTTGTTGTACTATATATATATGTAGATATATATATATCATCATCAGCCTGGTTACGCCCACTGCAGCGCAAAGGCCTCTCCCATACTTCTCCAACTAACCCGGGCATGTGCTAATTGTGGCCATGTTGTCCCTGCGAACTTGTTAATCTCATCCGCCCACCTAACTTTCTCCCGCCCTCTGCTACGCTTCCCTTCCCTTGGAATCCATTCCGTAACTCTTAATGACCATCGGTTATCTTCCCTACTCATTACGTTTCCGGCCCACGCCCATTTCTTTTTCTTGATTTCAACTAAAATATCATTAACTCGCATTTGTTCCCTCACCCAATCTGCTCTTTTCTTACCCCTTAACGTTGCACCTATCATTCTTCTTTGCATAGGTCGTTGCGTCGTCCTCAATTTAAGTAGAACCCCTTTCGTAAGCCTCAAGGTATTTGCCCCGCACGTGAGTACTGGTAAGACACATCTTCTATACACTTTTCTCTTGAGGGATAATGGCTACCTGCCATTCCAGATTTGAGAATGCCTGCCAAACGCACCACACCCCATTCTAATTCTTCTGATTGCTTTAGTCTCATGATGCGGATCCGCGGTCACTACCTGCCCTAAGTAGATGTATTCCCTTACCTTTTCCAGTGCCCCGCTACCAATCGTAAACTGCTTTTCTCTTCTGAAACTGTTAAAAATTTGTTTTCTACAGATTAATTTTTAGACCCACCCTTCTGCTGTGCCTCTCCAGGTCAGTGAGCATCCATTGAAATTGGTACCCTGAGTTATTAAGCAATGCAATATCATCAGCGAATCGCAAGTTACTAAGGTATTCGCCATTAATTCTAATCCCCAATTCTTCCCAATACAGGTATCTGAATGCCTCCTGTAATCACGCTGTGAATAGCATTGGAGAGATCGTGTCTCTGTACCTGACGCCATTCTTTATAGGTATTTTGTTGCTTTATTAGTGCAGGACTAAGGTGGATTTGGTGCCGCTGTAGAGATCTATCAGAATTTTTAAATACGGCTCTTCTACACCCTGATTGTGTAATGCTTGCATGACTGCTGAGGTCTCGACTAAATCAAACGCTTTCTCGTAATGAATGAAACATATATATAAGGGCTGGTTATATTCCGCACATTTCTCTATCACCTCATTGGTAGTGTGAATAAGGTCTATTGTTCAGTAGCCTTTACGGAATCCTACCTGTTCCATTGGTGTTCTAAGTCTAAGGTGTTCCTGATTATATTTTTGATTACCTTAGCAAATACTTTGTAGGGCAAGGGACAGTAAGCTGATCGGTCTTTAATTTTAAAGTCTTCGACGTCCCTTTTCTTATAGATTAAGATTATGTTGGCGTTCTTCCAAGATTGCAGTACGCTCGAGTTCATGAGGCACTGCGTATACAGTGTGGCCAATTTTTCTAGAACAATCTGCCCACCATCCATCAACAAATCTGCTGTTACCTGGTGCGTCTCCTGCTATTTTGCCCCTCTGCATAGCTCCCAAGGCTTTCTTTACTTGTTCCGGCGTTACTTGTGGGATTTCCAATTCACCTATACTATTTTCTGTTCCAATATTTTCGTCGGTGCCACTGGCACTGTATAATTCTCTATAGAACTCCTCAGCCACTTGAACTATTTCATCCATATTATTAATGATAATGCCGGCTTTGTCTCTTAACGCATACATCTGATTCTTGCCTATTCCTAGTTTCTTCTTGACTGCTTTTAGGCTTCCTCATTCCTGATGGCATGTTCAATTCTATCCATATTATACTTCCTTATGTCAGCTGTCTTACGCTTGTTGATTAACTGTATAAAATTTATAATGTTCCAAATGCTGCCATAGCCGTATATTCGGCTGCAGTATATGTACCTAAACGAATAAACAAATAAATAAATAAATGCATAATTTATTCAATCAATGAACGAATAAATAAAGCAGCGCCCTCAAATAAGTCGATAGAAAGCAACTGCATTGCCTGTCACAAATCCGAAGAGACAGCGCATCACCCTAATAGTGATACAGAAGAAGCACCAATAGTAGGTTTCGCGGCTTTGCACCTATTCCTTCCTCTCTACGTCCCACTTATTATCTCTCTGTCAAGGCTGACTGATCACGGTGGTAACAAAAGCCCCTTGATAACGCGACCGTGGCGCCGCTCTGACAACGCACGAGGAGGAGGAGGAAATAAAAAGAGAAGGCAGGGATGCTAACAAGAAATGAGTCGGGTTGGCTACTCTGGGTGACGGGAAAGAGGGAATGGAAAGATACGATATAGAGAGGGAGAAGAGGGAAAGGAAAGCCACGGGGAGCTCGCGCTTGCAAGTCGAATGCCCGAGGAACTCATAGGCGTCCACACAGCAGGCTAGTCGCCCCCAAGAAAAACAAGAATGCCTTCATAAAGTTGTTGGCCTGCGAGCTATGAGGACGGACCTCGAGTAGCACCTGCTGAGACAACGTACGAAACGCGAAAAGCAATGTGATAGGCACAATATGCTTAACAACCCCGGCTTTGCTCGCACCGCATCGACACAGTACGCGCGGAGCTATATTTCGAGCCAGAAATTTCCTGCGGACCAAAGCCAACTTAAAGTGACGGATTTATTTTCACGAGAGTGTATATGTGCTGCAAAAACACGTCCATGACATAATATAAAGGCAAAATAAGCAGACCGGGACGTTACCTCCGTGTTGAAAAAATTCAAAACCGATGCGTTCAAGAAAGTAAATCGGGACGCCTGCACAAAAAAGAATACATCAGATTTCAGTGCGCTCTTATTATCTATGAATTTTTAAGCGCCATCGAACACCAGCTGCTGCCTAGAGGCCGCGTTCAAATAGGTCTTTCTGCAGCTACGCAGTACTGAGTCCGGTTTATCCCATCGTCAGTGGCTTTCTTGATACGCTCAAATTCTAGAGCAACCATCCGTTATCGTTGTATTGATCTAGTATGACGTACTTCTCGATCATGAAAGCACTATTCACGTGCATTTCACATGCCATTGATAAGAGGCCGCCGACCGGGTCACTAAAGTCTACATGTGTTTATTTTTCAGGGTCAAGAATGCAAACAAAGCGTTTTGAAGCGAGGTGAACGTACAGCTACATATTCATTCTCTAGACATTAGCTATCTATACCCTTAAGAATAATTGTTAATTGGCTAGCTCCTTCTTCTTGAAAATAATATAATCTTTGAACTTTGTATTATAATAAATTATTGTGTATGTGCGTGGTGTTTGCATGGAAATTTCAAACAATATCGATGTGAGAAAATACGAATGACGCAGCCACCACAGGTAGTTTTAATACACTTGTTCTCCTATTGTTAGGATTTGCAGAAATAACTAAGAGCATGAATTAATAACCGTGCACGCCCGCATCAACAATCATGCACTGAGCTATTAGGCACAATACAATATTAAGTGAAAAAGTCGGCGTAAATCAATGGAAACCTGAAATGATGCGCGTGATAAAACTTTGGCAATCACGCGTAAGTTGGGGGGGGGGGGTACTTATCGGAATCGCCGGGGTGGCTGAGCCCCCTCCCCCTCTGCAAATCTCCAGAGGCGGCTCGTGCCCTGGTGCCCCCTGGTAGTCGGAGCCTAAGTGATTCGCAGCTGATGACACCTGTCGCTTCCGCAGGCAAGAGCAATGTCTGCCTACTATAAATAGTTACCGGTGCACCCAAAGATTGCACAGCAGAAACCTCGCAAACCATGACATCACCTAATGTTCTCCCGGAAGGAGCCAGAACATCTCCAAATCGTTCCGCAACACGCCAGTGCAATAATCAGAAAAGGGCCACAGACTGCCACACTAGAAACTCCATAATAAATGCCACGGAGGGATGCGTAACGCCATATGACCGCCACGTCAAAAGGAAGCTGTCGAGGCTAAATGCAAGACCGGCAAATGAGAGGGCCGACGAGCGTGAAGCACGCGCCAGCAACACCGCGATGACGGTGGACGCTCCTGAGCTGTGCCTCGCCCAATTGCGTGATTCTTATCGCTGCCGGCAAGGGCCGCCGTATGTCACAGTTATTGAGTGCCCTAGCGGAAGGTACTCGGCCAACACCAATTCGGAAGAATAAAAGGCGTGTCACCATCGTTGCTGGACGAGGAAGGAGAGCCGACGGGCATCGTAGAAATTGCGCGTTAAATACAATACGAAAGGGTGCGATTTAACTTAACAATAAACGTGGGAATCCGACAAAATAGCTAAATATATTCGACGTACAATCACAATGTCATCTGAACATACCCATTCGTGGAACTTGTCTTCTTTAGAATTGACAGTTCCTTTCGACTTTGTTTTGAATGGGTTCGCCTGTTCTGTAAAAATATAGTCGTGTGAGACTAGATTGCGCGCGAGCCATGAATACTGTTTGACATTCTCGAACCTGTGAATGTTCCCCAGAGAGCCGTCGAATTTTCGTGAGACTTGTATTGGCTGTAGAATATTGCCTGCAAAGGACGACTGTGCTTTCTGCGACGATTGTTACTTGATTGTACTTCTCTTTCTTGACCCAAGTAGGTGCAATAATCTCGATTCTCACATATTCACATTCTACGCAACTTAAAAATCATTTACGCAAGAATAAGTTTCCATCATTGCCAATAGCACAGTCCGCCAACAGACGTGGAACGTGTATCTTATAAATTTCATTTGTATATATGTTAGAACGCATACTTAACTGTATATTTCAATATCCCAGTCAGCCTACAATAACAATACAGTGTACTACACAAAGAGAAGCCATAAACGCCAATATGGCCTTGGTAAATGCAAAGCCTGTTCACTTTTGAACCTCCCCCCCAAAAGCGACAAAACATGATAAAGCCTAACCCCCCCCCCCCCAAAGAAAAAAAATACACTGTAACCATAGCAAACGGCATTTACGAATCCGCACACATTGTCGAATGTTTTCATTGGTGAATCAGAACTGCACTTTTTTCTAGACCAGCGCCTTAATGCCGAGAAACAAGCGTCATAATGAATCGGGTGGATGCCTTTTGACATATGTACACAAGTTTTATTCTGAGTAGGAATACACGCGATCGTGAGGAGCTGGCGGCGGCGCTCGAATTCTCGCTTTCAAATAGCAGCTGGCACAGCCTCGTTTTAAAGACCGCCTGGGTACTTCTGCGCGGCAATCTAAAGCGATGCATGTATTCTCCTCCAATACACCGCTTCCGAGTGGAAGCCCTAGCAAACGGCGAGCCAGTACCGAATATCTTTATAACCATAGCCGTGAGGCACATGGGGTAAGAATTATTGCGCAATGCGGAAAGGAATTTTAGAACGATGCGAATCTTTGACATGTAGAACTGTTTTGTACGCTGAAAGGTCAATTTTAATTATCTATGCTAAGTAAAAGAAAGAAAGCAAAATGAGATCTCAGTTGCGGCGTTTGGCAGATGTTCTTTTGTGTGGAAAATCTGAAGAAATATCGTGGCAAAGCTGCCGAAATCTATCACGCGACAATTGCTTCGTAGACTACAGGGATTTTTGTACACTCAACGAGTCCTCGTTCCTGCACGTGTGCAGGATATTGTGTTCTTTTCACTCAACGAGATTCTCGCTCATCATGAGCGCAGTTGTCCGTATACTTGTACGACCTGCGAGAGTATGCACCTTGAAAAAGATTAAGACATTTATTTCATATTTACTGTATAATGCAGGAAAAATTCTTGCAAGTGTACTACATGCACGATGACTCGTGCTGACCTTACTCGCTGTAGTGTCACTGTAATGGTTAGTTGGCAATTGTAAAGTATAGATTAATTTTCAGAGAACAATGGCTTTTACAAGTTTACAGGTTTCGCTTTTACATTCCAATTCAAGCTTTCATAAGTAGTGAAGTCCTCCTATTTTAAGAAAGGGCCAGTCATACATATCACAAGGTGTGTTTACTGTCCAATAGATGGCCAATAGATGGCCAGTCTGCTGAGAATGTCAATGGAATGTGTTGCAGCAGTGAGAGCTTGCAGGGCATTAGAAAGAGGTAATTAAAGCCAAGAATTTTTTTAAATTCATTGAATAGGATACCACATAGGTCTAAGAAGTTTCGCCAACATTCATACAGGTAAGATTGCTTCTGCATTGAGAAAGTAAGACGTAGTGAAGAATTTTTTTAGATATATGTAGTTTGCTTCAAGGGTTACGACTCCTAAAGAAAGATGCCTTACCGGGGTAGATAAACATAGCACATTAAGCCGCCACTGAAACAAGTGTTATGACAGTGAAAAATAAAGATGGACACACAATTTGAATAACAAATATTACTTGTATTGAAGAAATAGAGGTTAAATCCTAATATGTACTTTTATAAGAAGCACGATCGATCCGAGCTGATTAATTACTTGGAGATTTAGCTTCTGCCAGCCAAATAGGAGCCATGGTCGCGTAGTGGTCTCGCTATTGCCCTGCTACGCTCAGTGGCGCTGGATAACATCACGGCCACAGCTCCCATATTTCCATGGGAGCGAAAAGCAAAAATAAGGTGCCTTGGGCCCACGGTAACTTACTAGGGTGCTTAAAGAAATCTGGGGTGCCCCACTACAGCGTCTTTCATAACTGTATGGAGGAATTAGCAATGAAGCCGCCGAGTTTATATTTATTTAAAGAACATAGTATACAAATAAGGACAAACACTTATATGGAATCGTCTCAAAAGCTGCTACTTTTAACACAACTTCATGTTTTCTAAATCAAGAAATCGTCAGACAGTTTGTGCACAAATATACTTATAGCAAAATTATTGCCATTTCATTCGGCTTGGGAAATATGCCTTTCTTTATTTGAAACGTAATAATATACTCAGTGCAGATGATCACTACCCGAAAAAAATCGCACTAGCCCATATTCTGCAGGTCGTTGCTGTGTTGCTGTGGCAGAATAACCTCTCACATTAGGAGGCCAGGGGAACAAGTCTTATCACAGTAAAAAGGAAATACTGACACACTATTTGATTACCAATTATGACTTGCACATCTTGCACGTGCACATCTTGTTGATGCCAGAGTTTATTTATTTTTATTTTATTTTTTTTAATTTCCAAATACGGTTGGCCGTCTTGGCCGTAACAGGGTGGGTACAGCTGGTTTGCACATAGCGTAAAAAAAATGAAAACACTTTACAAACGTAAATTGGACATGAAGCAATGAATGTTGGAAATACAATGCGAAACAAATATTGAAATACAAAAACAATAGTTTGGCTAAGAAATAGATGCTTCTAACATTGTGACAGTGATATTGGAAGCAGCACAAAAGAAAGACTGTTGTATGTATTTCTAGAATAGTGTGACAATGTTTGCACGGCACCACTAAGATTAAAATTCATAGGCGGTTTTTAACGTGTTCCTCAAAGATCTCAATGCTACTCGACTGCAAAACAGACGCTGGCAAACTGTTCCATTCCTTAATCGTTCGCGGAAAAAATGAGTAAGCGTACATGTCCAGATATGCTTTTGGAATGGAGAACATGCAATGATTGCTTGATTTAACGTTTCTAGCCCGCCTGGGAGCAAGATAGGACTTGGTTTCAATATTGAAGTGGCCTTTCGACAACAAAAAAGAAATAAAAGTCCAGCTAACTTCCGCCGTTGAGCCAGTGGAGGCAAATCAAGCAACCGAAGCATTTCGGAAACAGTCAGTACGATAATACCGGGAAAGAATGAACCTTGCAGATTTTCTCTGTATCTTCTCAATGCGGTTTATAATTCCGGATTGAAACGGATCCCAAATGACACTGGCATACTCTAACGTTGGTCTAATGTAAGTTAAATTTGCAAGTAGTTTGACGGGTGTCGTTGCTAGTTTTAATTGTCGGCGAAGGAACCATAACTTTTTTCTGCAGCTCCACAAATTCTGTCTATGTGCGATTTCCAACTTAAGTCTTTCGAAATTGTTAAACCTAGGTATTTTGTCGTTTCAGCTTCGGTAAGAATTGTTGAGTTCATCTCATAATTACACTCAATAACATGCTTTGTTTTGTTTGTAACTCTGAGCATGACTGATTTAGATTCGTTAATTTTCGTTCTATTTTTTGCGGCCCAGACTTCCACAGCTTTAAGGGCTTGACTAAGTGACGCCTGATCGCTTTGGTTATTGATTTCACGATATAATAAACAATCGTCTGCAAATAACCGGATGGTTATGTCGTTGCTTATGTTATGAGCAATATCATTTATGTAAACTAGAAAAAGAAGTGGTCCTAAAACGGACCACTTCAAGAGTTGGCGCAGAGTATAAGGTTAATTTCATTTCTAGTCTCGCCATTCGGGATCCTCCACGTCCACCTTCGGCTATCCCGCTTGCGGAAGAAGGTATTCATTATCGGCATATTATTCCACTCCGCAAACTCTACTAATAACTCTCCCCTACTATTCCTTGAACCTATGCCATTTTCACCCACTGTCTTGTCTCCAGCCTTCTTCTTGCCTACCCTGGCATTGAAGTCGGCCATCAGTACAGTGCATTTTGTTTTCACCTTACCAATGGCCGATTCCACGTCTTTGTAGATGCTTTGGACCTCCTGGTCATCATGACTGGTTCTAGGGGCGCACACCTGCACGGCCTTCAATTTGTGCCTCTTATTTATTTTCACAACAAGACCTGCTACCCTCTCGCCAACGCTATAATTTTCCTGTATGTTAACAGCTATATTGTTACTCATGAGGATCGAATCCAACTTTAGAAAGTTGGATTCCAAGTACCGCCATTCAGTATCGGATTCGAAGGATATAGGATTGAAAGTATCCTTAACAAAGTATCGACATTCAGGAAAATAAAAAAAAATTTGTGCGTCACAGGGTTCTGACAAGTGACTGGGAATAGCAGAAGCAAAACATGTGGCAGGAATTTTCTGATGAACTTTCGCTAGCAATTGTAGAAAACAGACTAGCGTATTGTGTTTTGTCTATGCGTATTTTCTTCTTTTTCACTTTCCAATAGTGTTTGATGGCTGCTACTTTTCCGACAGATTGGCAACTGTATATGATGAAATAGAGGGATGTGCTGTACATTTATCTTGCTGCTGTAACTCCGTAACAATATGTCTTTGCTAAAACTATGGCTTGCGCCGGAACAAATAAAAGAAATTAGACGAGCGATGGAGGAACAGGGTGAGGGCATGGAAGGGAGGAGGGTTCGAAAATGTGCCCTTGTGTTGTGCCTTGTTGAAGGCAAATAAACAGTGGTCCGCTTAAAAGAATCGGTGCTTTTGCGGACTCTTTGTGGCGCATAGAAGAAATTTAATTTTGCTATTGTACGATTTATTTTTCTCTCTTCCTATTGTTTCCTCTGTTCTTAGAGCACAATACTGTGCGATTTGGGCCAGAGCACTGCCCAGTCCCGCTCACAAGCATCATTGCTATGGCGGGCTGAGAAAATATTTGCCTGTATGTTTTATGTTCTAATAAAGAAAGAACTCCTAGCTCTCGCTTAAGCTCCGCTACCGCAGGACGTGTCCACTTTTAAGCACTGTATATGCTTCATTTGTCCTCCGAACTTCACGGAGCCCTATTATTTTCCATTTACTGCACGCTCATTCCGGCAATAGCACTGCTAGACTCGCCTCACTGGATGAAATTCTAACGTTAAACGTTGCCAGGTTAAGATTCCAATCCTGGAGTGTTCGGTTCCAGAGATTCGTGGGCCTTCTGCTGCATCAAATGTCTGACCGCCGCCGTGGTCAGTTGCTCCGCAGCTGCTGGGCACTGCGGTTTGGTTTATGTATTCATATAGGAGGTTGTGGCCAAGTACTGGACCATGGTGGCCAATCCTGCTCTGTTGAGGGAGTGCGTTACCGTTTCTGGTCACCGGGATCAGGCCGCACTCCAGGCCTGTTTATGCAATTTTATCAACACGCGGTTTTTTTATCCGGTTGAAAATTGCGCGGCACCGGGATTCGAACCACGGTCCATTTGCACATGAGGCGGATACCCTACCTCTACGCCACTGCTGCCCACTTGCCGTATACTTCGCTGTTACTCATACTGCTTCGGCTCTCCGGGGAAGCTGCAGTCTCTTTATCTCTCTTATTTCTGTGAGTCCGACTATAAGCATTCTTTCCCATGACTAGTGTTGATTCTGATTTCGAGTGAATCCGGCTTGGCTTCATTTCGGTGACTGAGTGAACTATATACAGGGTGTCCCAACTTCCTCAAGCCAAGACTTAAAAAGATAGCAGTTGCGTTATTCGAAGAAAACCAAATGGAGATTGTTTCCAGTACAGTAGAGTAGCCGCCAGTTATTCTTTCGTTCCTGAAATTTAATTCGACTATTGCAAATAATCATCTAATTCGAGAAGTACTGCCCTAATTATCAACGTGTGAATGAGGTACTTGTAGGCGCACCAGGAACCCAAAATGACATCTAACTGCTGTGTTTTCAGTGACGTACTACTTGCGTGCCATTTTTCCGCCGTGCAAATAAGCTTCACGAAATATGAGAAATACCACGTGCTTCGCTTCCAGGCGCATCACTATAAAAAAATACGTTATTTCCGCCGCGCTGTAGCTAATACCCCCGCGATACTAAACTGTTATTGTACAAAACGTTAATTCGGCCTGTTCTAGAATACGCATCAGTCACTTGGTTCCTCTACAAAAAATGTGAATGAAGCTTGCTCAACAACGTTCAACGAAAATCTATCCGTTTTATTTGCCAAAATTACAGCCGCACTTTCTCTCCAACACAGGCTCAACAATCTTTGAACATTAAAATCGTTACTTTCAGGTTACCATATTGAAGCATTAAAACTTTTTAATGCAATTAATAACCCCACCTCTGACCTTTCTGATTATAACTATATCACATATACTAACGCAGGTTGTACCAGTAGCTCCCACGCCTTGAATATAACACTTATTGATGACCATACTAACAAATTGAAGTACAGTTCTTTTTCTAGCTACAATAGACCTTTGGAATTCTATACCCTGGTAACATAGGTTCACTACCACTGGAAAATTTCATAGCTACCACTGGTGGGCACTTCGCTAACGTGTACAGGACGTCTTTTCGATCGTTCATCTGTTTGTGTTTATGTGTGTTTCTATAGTGTAATATATACAATAGTATAATGTTCCTGCCGCTGCCATAGCCCTATATTCGCCTGCAGTATATGTAAATAAACGAGTTAATTAATTAAGGATTACCGATTAAATAAATAAGAGCGCCCTCAAATAAGTTGATAGAAAGCAACTGCATTGCCTGTCACAAACGCGAAGAGACGGCTCATCAACCTAATAGTGATACGGAAGGAGCCCCAACAGTAGGTTTAGCGGCTTTACAGCTATTCCTTCCTCTCTACGTCCGACTTATTATCTGTCTATCAAGGCTGACTGATCACGGTGGTAACAAAAGCCCCTTGATAACGCGACCGTGGCACCGCTCTCACCACGCACGAGGAGGAGGATGAAATAAAGAGAGAAGGCCGGGATGCTAACCTGAAATGCGTCGGTTTGGCTACTCTGGGTGACGGTAAAGAGGGAATAGAAAGATAAGATAGAGAGAGGGAGAGGAGGGGGACGAAAGCCACGTGGAGCTCGCGCTTGCAAGTCGAACGCCTGAGGAATTCATAGGCGTCTACACAGCAGACAAGTCGCCCCCAAGAACAACAAATGTGCCTTCATAACTTTGTGGGCCGACGAGCTATGAGGATGGACTTCGAGTAGCGCCTGCTGAGACAACGTACGAAGCGCGAAAAGCAACGCGATAGGCACAACATGCTTAAAAATCCCGGCTTTGTTCGCTCCGCATCGACAGAGTACGCGCGCAGCTATATCTCGCGCCAGAAATTAGATTCGGACCAAAACCAATTAAAGTGACAGATTTATTTTCACGAGGGCGTATACGAGCTGCAAAAGCAAGTTCATGATACAATATAAAGGCGAAACAAACAGACCGTGAAGTGACCCCGGTGTTGGAAGAAAGCAAAATCGATGCGTTCAAGAAAGTAAATCGGGACGCCAGCGCAAAAAAATACATCAGATTTCAGGGCGCTCTTATTATCTATGAATTTGGAAGCGCCGTCAAACACCAGCTGCTGCCTAGAGGTCTTGTGTTAATAGGTCTCCTTCCGCAGCTACGCAGCGCTGAGTCTAGTTTATCACATCTTCGATGGCTTTCTTGATGACCGACACTCGAATTGTACGGCAAACAACCGTTATCGTTGTATTGGGCTAATACGACGTCCGTC
This sequence comes from Dermacentor variabilis, assembly GCF_050947875.1. Taxonomy (NCBI): domain Eukaryota; kingdom Metazoa; phylum Arthropoda; class Arachnida; order Ixodida; family Ixodidae; genus Dermacentor; species Dermacentor variabilis. Next base: position 77,777,664 of record NC_134577.1, on the reverse strand, counting down.
TCGATCATAAAAGCACTATGAACTTTCATTTCACATGCCATTGATAAGAGGCTGCCAAAGGGCTCACTAATGGATACAGGTATTTTTTTGGGGGTCAAAAATGCAAGCAAAGCGTTTTGAAGCGAGGAGAACGCACAACAACATATTCGTTCTCTAGGCATTACGTATACATACATTTAAAGATAATTAATAATTGGCTAGCTCCTTCTATTTCAAAATAAAATAGGCTTTTGCCTGTGTATATATTTAAATCATTGTGTATGTGCATGGTGTTTGCAAGGAAATTCAAAACAATGTTCACGTGAGAAAATATGGTTCACGCAGCCACCACTGGTACTTGTAATACACTTGTTCTCCTAATGTTAGGATTTGCAGAAATAATGCAAAGTGGGAATTAAAAGCCGTGCACGCTCGCGTCAATAATTATGCACTAAGCTATAAACCACAATTAAATTTGAAGTGAAAATATCGGCGTAAATCAAATAACGTGGGTGACAAAACTCTGGCAATGACACGTGAGGTGGGGGGGTAATCCTCGGAATTTCCAGGGGGGGGGAGCGAGGCCCCCACCCCTGCAAAACTCCAGAGGTGACTCGTGCCCCGTTGTCCCCTGGTAGTCGGCGTCTATGGTAGCCGCAGGTGATGACGCCTGTCGCTTCGGCAGGCAAGAGCGATGTCCGCCTACTATCTATAGGTACCGCTGCCCCCAAAGATTACACAGCGGAAACCTCGTAAGACATGACATCCCGTAATGTTCTCCCAGAAGGAGCCAGAACATGTCCAAATCGTTCCGAACCACGCCAGTGCAACACATCCGAACCGGGCCACAGACTGCTACACTAAGAAACTCCATAATAACAAATCCCGCGGAGGGCTTCGTCACGCCATATGGCCGCTGCGTCAAAAGGAAGCTGTCGAGCTAAATGCAAGACCATGCAATGAGGGTACCAACGTGCTTTAAGCCCGCGCCAGCCACACCACGATGACGGTGGATGCTCCTGAGGCGTGCCTCTCCCAAATGCGTGATTCTTATCGTTGCCGGCAACGGCCGCAGGATGTCGAGCCGCGATTGAGTGCCTTAATGGAAGAAAGTGGGCCAACACCAATTCGGAGGAATAAAACGCGTGTCACCATCGTTGCTGGACGAGGAAGGAGACCCGACGGACATCGTAGTAATGGCGCGTTCCACGTAATATGAAAAAGGTACGAATTTCGTCAACAATCACAGTGGTAGTCAGGCGGAAAGGTAAATATATTCAACATATCATCACAAAATTATTTCAAAATACACAATCGTCCAGCTTGTATTCTTTATAATCGACACCTGCTTTACACTTTGCTTTGCATGTTGTTGCCCATTCTGTAAAAATATAGTGGTGTGGAATTGGATTGCGTGCGAGCCATGAATACTGTCTTACATTCTCGAATGTATCAATGTTCCCCTGAGCGCCGTCGAATTTTAGTGAGGCTTGTATTGCCTGTAGAATACTGTGTGCAACGGTCGACTGTGCTTCTTGCGATCATTGTTAATTGTCTGTCTTTCAATTTCTTGACCTAAGAAGGTGCAATAATAGTCTCGATGTTTAAATGGGACATTTTAAAGCAGTTATGTACCTGCTATACAACTTAGCAATCATTTACCCAGAAATGTGTTGCCATCACTGCCAATAGCACAGTCCACTAGCAGACGTGGCACGCGTATTTTATAAATTTCATTTTTGTGTATATTAGAACGCATACTTAACTGTATATTTCAATGTCACAGTCAGGCTACAATAATATTACAGTGGACTACACATAGACAAGCCATAAGCTCCAATATGGCCTTAGTAAATGCAATGCGTGTTCGCTTCTGAACCTCCCCAAAAAAGCGACAAAACTTGATAAAGCCCGAACCTGAAGAAATACAGTGTAACCACAGGAAACGCCATTTAGGCATCCGCACACATTCTCGAATGCTTTTCATTGGAGAATCAGAACTGCACTTTTTTTTCTAGACCAGCGATTTAATACCGAGAAACAAGCGTCACAAGGAATCGGGTCGTTACCTTTTGACCTATGTACGCAGGCTTTATTCTGCGTGGGAAGACACGTGCTCAGGAGAAGCTGCCGGCGGTCCCGCAATTCTCGCTTTTACATAGCAGCTGGCACAGCGTCGCTTTAAAGAGTGGCTGGGTACATCTGTGCAGCCACCTGAAGCGATTCATGTATTCTCCTCCAATATTTCGCTTCCAAGTGGAAGCCCAAAGAAACAGCGAGTCAGCACCGAATATGTTTTAACCATGGCCGCGAGGTACATGGGGTAGGAACTAATGCCCAATGCGGAAAGGAATTTTAGAACGATGCGAATTTTTGACATGTAGAACTGTTTTGTATTCTCAAAGGTCAATTTTTATTATCTCTGCTAAGTAAAAAAAAGTCAAATGAGATATCATTTGCGGCATTTGGGGATGTTCCTTTATGTGTAAAATTTGAAGAGATATCCTGGCCCAAGAGTGAGAACGTAGCATGCGACAATTGCTTTGTAGAATGGGGGAATACTCGTAGACTCAACAAGTTCTCGTCCTGCACGCGTGCAGGATATTGTGTTCTTGTCACACAACGAGATTCTCGCACATCCTGAGCGCAGTTGTGCGCATACGTGGTGAACGAACTTGTACGACCTGCGAGACTATGCACCCTAAAAGAGATTAACGCATCCGTTTTATATTTACTGCAATAATAGATGCACAATTCTTGTAAGTTTTCTACATGCACGATCGCTTGTGCTAACCTTACTCGCTGTAGTGTCGCTGTAATGGTTTCTTAATAATTGTACAGTGAAGACTAATTTTCTGGGAAAAAGCGGCTTTTACAAATAAATAAGACAGCATACATAGGGCAGCTTTTTCTGCACCGCAATTCAAGCTTTCATTAGTAGTGAAATCCTCCAGTTTTAAGAATCCGTCGTACATATCAAAAGGTGTGTTTACTGGACCTTCTCATCAAAAAAAATAAATGAAAGCCAGAAATTTATTTTCACTCATGCAATAGGATACCACATATGCCAAAGCAGTTTCGCCAACATTGATACAGGCAAGATTGCTTCAGCATTGAGAAAATATGACATAGTGAAGAATTTTTTCAGATATAAGTAGTTATATGCAAGGCTTATGACTCCTAAAAAAGATGCCTTACTGGGGTAGATAAACCTATCACATTAGGAAGCCACTGAAACAAGTGGTACGACAGTGAAAAATAAAGAAGGACATACGACTTGAATGAGAAATATTAGTTGTATTATGCGTTTTGGCATCAGGACTGCGTCCGCGGTGTTCACTCGTCTAATGAGAAAGCTGCTTCTGGGAATCTGAAACTGGGTTCATTACATAGAGGACGGGTTGGTCGCTACTACAACATGGGAAGATCATCCCGCAAGGTTGAATGAATTGTTTTCCAGAGTTCGACAAGCAGGATTGAAGATCAAACCGCAGAAATGTGAAGTGGCTATGACCACAGTCACCTTTTTGGGTCACCGATTGGGAGACTGCAACATCCGGCCAGTGGAAAACACAATACAGAAAATTGCTGGCGCTTCGAAGCCAGAGACAAAGAAGCAACTTCGCTCATTCCTTGGGTTAGCTGGTTACTACCGCGACCTAATACCCTGTTGCGCCAAAAAGGCACAGCCCTTTACCGAGATCACGAAGATGTAGAAGAATTAAAAAACATGGAACAGGGAAAGAGAAGTGTTGGAATTGCTCAAGAAGGGGCTATTTTCTGGACCAATTGTAAAAGCACCTGGCCTTGAAACGGAACTTGTGCTCCGCTCAGGCGCCTCAGGCACCTGTGTAGGCGCTATTCTCATACAAGACCATGATGGTTTCCTCCATCCTGTGTCGTATTCCAGCCGTCAACTTCAGCCTCGGAAAAACAGATACTTCGCAATCAAGCGCAAATGCTTGCCGTTAGTTTGGGTGATCGAGGAATTTTACGTCTTCCTCTATGGAACCTTATTCATGGTACAAACCGTTCACCAGCCCTTACAGTATCATTTAAAAGCGAAGCACTTGAACAGCAGTATTTTGTGGTGGAGTCTTGCATTACAAGAATATTTGTTTAGGGTAGAGTACATTAAAGGCGCAGAAAATGTTGGCATGGGTTATATGAGTCGGCTATGAACATCCCATCTATAATAGCTTCCTCGTGACCACTAGAGTGTGGAGTTAGTTTTGTATGTGTAGTTTTAGAACAAAGTAGTGTCTTGTCGCACCCTGAACCACAGTTTATTTTTCTCCGAAAAACAAATTTTTTCGAAAGGAGGACTCTTTGTTGTGTGTTAGTGAGTGACAGTGCGCAAAGGCAGTGTCGTAGATAAAGGGAGCGGTGCGGCGAAGACAGCTTAACATAGATAGCGAATGGGTGGGAGCAAGAAGCCGACGAAGAAGTTACGCGCGCGATATCTGACGCACCGTCAAAACAAAATACTAAGAAGAAAGGAATCATTAAAGGCCTTACGCTATGAGGACGAGACCCGAGAACGGCGTGGTGGGGTTCGGACGCAAGCGAGCGCCGAAGAAGCCAGCGTCCGCGGGGAGCGGGGGTAAGCCATTGGGCCGTGCGCCCGAGTTTCCAGACTGCTACCGGCAGAACCTGGACTGCCTAGCCTGCGGAGCTAGGACAAGGTCCCACCGCGTGACTGGAATGAGCTGTCGGGCCACGAGCTCGAGCTGCCAGATTCCCACAGGCAGAGCCTGGAGTGCCTCACCTCCTGAGCCAGTACAAGGTCCCATCGCGTGACAACATGGACTTAGTTGAAGGAGCGAACAGTGCCTTCCGTCGATGACGGCAGGGTGCTCTTCGCCTAAACGACCATGTGCCGGAACTGTTGGTGAGCCGCACCCCGCTTTCAGTCTACTGTTCTTGTGTATTCGGACGCACCAAACAACTACAGCATGAGAATAGCGTAGGCTTTGAATAATGAGAACTGCGTTTGTTATAAGCAGTGTACGGTGCTCTTTATTCTTTCTTTCTATCAATTATTTGTGTGTTTTCTCTGCACGTTCCATATGTATATATACACTCTTCTTTAACTTCTGAATTCAAACGCTCTCATCCTTCATTTGAATAGAAAGCATGAATAACGATACTATTTTAAGTCGCTTTCCATAACGAACCGTGACAATCCCTCTCTCTGAGAGAGGGACACCTTGTTGGTACAATATTACTGGCGGTGTTTGCTAACCTGTACAATATTAGTAGTTCCGCTTAACGATGTCACACATCGATCACGCTCAAATTTTACTGCCAGCGCTCTGCGAAGGAGGGTTTAGGATCCTTTCATAATACAACATAACTTTCATTTGTTTGGGTGCCAAGGTATTTCGTACTCCAGTCTTCCTTACTTTGTCCACGCTTTCCAAGTGGTATCTAACAACGGTGTGTAAGAAACTATCCCATACATTTGATATGATGGTCGATACCTGGTCACTTCGTAAGAGGTGCTGCAGGGTAACATCCGAAGGATGTGTTACCCAGGAACACCGTGGTTCTTCATTCATTATGCGCTTGATTCGGGTGCAAATTGTTTCATTCATGCGTTCATTCATGCCTTTGCGACGGGGTGTTGGGGGATGTGAATAGCTGGTGGATATTTTTGTTTGGAGCTGCTTAACCTTGCCTCCAGTGCGTGCTGCTCCACAATCGGCGACGAATTTTTTTGGCTTCCCTGCGCCGAGGATGGTGTTGAGACAAAGATGTATGCGTCCGAAGTTTCGTTTTTATGGGCAAGTCTCCATACAGACATCAACGCGAGATATCTCGCGAAGTGAATAATTCTCTTTGAGGAGCTGTACCCAGAAAGGCCACGTATAGTGTCCATTGCAGAAACGTCGAAGGGCTGCTCTGCGTACGGTGGTAATTCTAGAGATCGGAATCTCCTGGTTCTAGGTTTCTTGCAGTTTTGGCATGTTTCGCAGCGCAGGATGTAACATGAAACGCTGTTTATGAATTCTGGCCACCATGAATGAGGTGACAACTTCAGAAATTTCTTTACCCAACATATTCTAAGTGGTCGTGTGCTTCCGGCAAAGGTCCAGTGAAAGATTGGGTAGAACGTAAATTTTGCGATTACTTTCTGTGTGATAAAGTGACGGCGTTATCAGTAGTATACAAGTGTTTGACTTGTGGGGCATCATTCCGGTGGTTTTGAGGTTGTGGTAAAGGGAAGCGTTGAATCACTGAATTTTGAGAACATGCGTCTTCTTCGATGTTTTCGGTGGTCTTTAGGTGTGGAATATTGACGTCATACACGGAAAGCTACAAGATTCGTCGAAACATGTGATCCTGTTGGAATTTTATGTTTTTCATCGGATCTAGGCCCGCGTTGTTGGAAACGATAATAAATGGTTTGCCATGGAGGGAGCAGGGCCACTTATCAACAGCATCCTCTATAAGTTATTCAAGCTCAATTAGGACAGAGTTTAAACCGTGCTTCAGCAATGGCGTTAACGGTAAGCAACTGCATGTTATGTGCCTGCATGATGTCTTTCTTTCAGGACTGCGCGCATGATAGGTTCGACCCGTAGCAATAATGCATACAATTTTTCTTACAAGAATATATTGTGAGTATGGGTTCTCCACTCAGACGTTTCTACATTCCTCAAAATTTTGTTGGTACTCAAGATGGCGATCCCATTGTATGTGGTTCTTCAATTATTTTGTAAGTGTGGAAAATATGTAACTGAAATAAAGAATGCATTCTCGGATAACAGTGATGGTACCCACAGTGCAGTACAGATTTTTGGCGCACCTTGGTTTTCGAATTCGCTATACCCCTTCTGCATTGCTTCCGTGGTGACACGGTGCCGTGTGACACTCTGTCACCCAGGTATTCATTACAATTTTGGCGTAATTGACACTGTGGCAGCTTTAGTTTAACATTCTCATTTTTCAGGGCTTGCAATAGAAGTGGAAAGTGTTCAGAAAATGTTTAGAAGGATATTAAGGTGTCATCACAGTAGTTACCGACATTATTCAAGTTTTGTTTTCTTATCACTGACTTGACAGGTCTTTCAAGTTAACTACGGCATTCCTCATGCTGAAATACGTCATGAGCCATTCGCAATGGCCGTCTGGCGTGAAAAAAAAGCTGCTTTCCGACTGTCGTTTGGGCTGTGCATTTCTACTTGCAAATAGTGTAATGAAATCTGTAATGTCCAAACATGTTTTATTATTCCCAGGTAGTCAAGCACATCGTCAATGCGTAGAATACTCGGAAAGCCGGTTACAGTGAGAGGATTGAGCCTGTAGTTATAAATTCTTAAGCGAGTATGCCGTGTGCATTTATCTGTAAGAATAACAGGTGTCACGTTCGCCGAGAAAGAGGATAGCACTATTGGTTGCTTTAGAAGGAATTGCAACTGCCCGAAGATTACTGCGTTGTCTGCCGGCGAGACGTGATACGGCGGCCGGTAAATTGGGATGTTGTTGGGAAGAATCATGTGATGCTGCTAACTCGCAATACATGCGAACTCCCTTTGACACTATGAATAAATGTCCTATTTACTGTGATCCACGTCGCTCAAAGCTACTTCCTGCAGAGCTGTAATGTGCGTAACATCAATGAATTGTAGCGGGGAGTCGTCAGCCCTGAGAGTGATATTTCAGTGTGCGGAGGAGGTGTGAAGAAATTCGCTGACTTGAAGCAACGTAATGGTGTTCATGTTCAAAGAAAGAATAAAAAGGAGGCACTGTGCAAGCCGAACTAGAACTTCGTCTTCCTGCCCTGGAGAAGATGTGCTAGGACTTCCTTCTTTTAATATTTCCAACTGCATTTGTACGTGAAGGAAAGTTTATTTTCTTGAGCTGACTTAAGGAGACTGATGCATGGATGTTTCAATAATTGGTGGGCAGCTTGAGAGCTATAAACACAACGTCACAGATGCAGGTGATAGTTGCTCCTCTATGTGCAGTTGCGTTCACTAAGTGTACATTCACCGGTGCACCCAACCGTATTAGCCCACCTTTGGGTCGCCTTTCTCGTTTCTATGTTCCTCAGCATGAACAGAAAATACTCCACGAAGAGGGCACTCATTCTGTCAACGAAGGTGGTTTAAAAAACCAGCCGATGCACACCGTCTGTACTCAGTGCGAAGAGGGCGCGTATATCCTGCACAATTCCCTGGTCGCGTAGGTCGAGACTGCCTTAACATCAGTTCTCGCCTTGAGGAGCACTGAAAAGCATAGGTTTGGAAAGACAATTCAGTGAAACGCATTTGAATCATCTGGGTCACACTGACGGTTAATCTTGGCGCTATTTGAGTGTCTGAGTTCGATGAGGCGGCCAAGGCATGTCTATTCTTCATAGTAGTTCTTGATTTGTTGCTCTTTGTTCAGCCACAAATGTGCGCATTTGAGGAATGTGTACCCTATGGTTATTGCAACGCACTCTAACATCCTTTCTTTTATGTCTTCCCACAAGCTTCTGCATCAAAATATCGGTCAGCTAGCAGCGGAATGCCTCACCTTCAACATGCTTGCTGATGAGGTTCATGCGATCTCGCTGCGTCGATGTCGCGATGGTCAGTTTTGTATCACACAGGCAATGTCCTTGTAGACAGGGTCATCATCTTCTTCTCTGGTGTACTTGGACAGGTTGATTGTCTCTTTATAGATGCTCATTCTGCCTGCTTACTATGACGAAGCAGTCGTGGCATAAGTCAGAAACCAGTTTATTTGCAATCCGCTCCCATGCTTTACTTTCTCGTTGACCAACCACCTATGAAACGTCACATATTTTTTCCTCAACATTCTTTTTAGACTTAAAACGTATTCGAATAATAAAGACGTTTTGTCACGATCATACTTCCTCTTAATACTAAGTAGCATCTGCCAAGAAAAGCGCAGAGTTAGATACACTCGAAATGATTCGCTCCTAAATTTTGCATACATGCCATGATTGCGGCACGCAAATGGCTTATTTTATTTCGGAACGCTCTTTATTGTATAAAATATTATTTTTCCGTATATAAACATTATTTTGGTTGTGATATTTGTGGTGATATATATGGCATAGCGGATATATGCGGATGACTAATACTATGGCTTTTATTCTAAAGACTGCGTCAATGAAGATTGTAAAAAAGAATTTCACATAAAGAGATTTTTTCTGAAGGCACATTTCCGCAGATTCGCTTGAGTTTCCTAATTAAGGAAAAAATCAGTGATCACAACACAGAGACAATTAAAAACTACTTCTTTATTACACCTCTTTATTATGGTAGCTATATGATTCATTTCCAAAAATAACAAAAAAAAGATATTCTAGAGCACCTCAGTGACGCTAAAAGACTAATATCTATGTTATTAAACAGATGACACTTCAGTGACTATTCGCTGGTGGTTATGTTTTTACATTTATCTGTGTAGACGACGTAGTCAGTTCTTCCAAATTCTCCCACTTTTGTCTGATAATAGTCTTTACAATCTTCCGACACATTTTCTTTGTGAGTATCATCGACACGCAGCTCGAAATTCGGGCGATCTGAAAGAAGTAATAATCGGTCAGTCTCGGCAAAATATTTTTTTTCATATAGTCGTAAAATGCCCTCAGGTGGGTCTGAAAATGAGTGTAGTAAATGCAGGTAAATTTCTGATCACAGTTTCATATCGTGCCCAAGCATTACCTTGGAGCGAGCATATGGCAAATGTAATTAAACTGCTAAATTTCGTAGGCTATGTATTCGTGCAGTGATCATCGTGACCGCACGACGTCATTATCGGCAGCGAATGAGCAAGTGGTAACCGCGACCCTTCACGCTTTAAAATAGAAGCGCATCATCGCATCGTTGCAGTCCAGCGGGGCCCTTGAACGGCGCTGACGGAAAGAAACGCTCTGTCTCTTTTTTAGGTATGAACTCTGAATTTTTTTCGTCTTGCTTGTTTTAATCAAAGGGGCGTTGCTGGACTGCACTTCTGCTTTGTTTGTACTGTTGTTTCGCTCTTAGGCTTTGCTGACACGAGTGAAATGGAAAACACTGATTGTCTTGTGTGCATGAAGGCTCTTACATCCGATGGAATTTCATGTGTTCTATGCCATAATAAGTACCACATAGGTAAATGCGCAATAGTAACGAAAGCTGCCTATAAAAGCATGAGCGACTCTGACATTGATCCTTGGACATGCCAGACTTGCAAAGCGGCCGACACTCAGGTTCCCAAGACAGCGCGTGAACAGCACAAAGACGAGAATGAAAAGGTAGCAATGGAAGAGCCTTCACTGAACGATGTCATGGCTTCAATTGAGTCACTGTCGTCGAAGTTCAGCGATATGTTGGAACGCCTAGCAAAATTAGAAAAAAAACTGCTGAAACACAAATGCTGAAACATAATGACACACTGTTTAAACTGGAGGAACAACATGAGGAAATTGTAGGAATGGAGGGTTTACTCGAACACATTTCTTCGCAGTACGACACGCTACTGAAAGCTACTGAAACATAAAAGGAAGAGATTAAAAATCTGCAGACGACAACCTTGAACCTAGGTGCGAAATCAGACAGTCTGGCAGATGAGGTCGCGCAGATGAAACTTACGATTGAAAGTTTAGAAGAGTACTGTCGGAGAAGTAATATGGAAATCCACGCAATACTTCAGTCAAACAATGAAGTCCTCAGAGATATCTTGAACAATTGTGCTGCCAAATTGGGTCTGACTAAGCCAATGGACGGACAGCTAGAGGCAATTCACAGAATTAGCGTTCGGAGAGGGGCAACTCCGCCTATACTGGCTAGGTTCTCTAAGAGTTCAATTAGAGATGCATGGCTAGCCAAAAAACTTCAGCTAAAGTCCGATAATATCTTCATTAATGAAAACCTGACATCATATGCAAGGAAGTTGTGAATGGCGAAGAATGCAGCTAAAGAAAAGTCCTACAAGTTCGCGTGGGTGAAGATTGGTAAAGTATTCGTAAGAAAACAAGAAGGAGCCGGTGTTATCAGAATTGAAAATGAAGCGAGTTTATCCAAAATGACGTAGACATGGAAGTTGAATCTAACACAATTAAAGACTGGGTAAATTACCGGCAGAGATACACCTGGGAGGAAGGAAAAACTGCATGTCTTGATCTGATTCATATTAACATCAGAAGCATACACAAAAATTGGGATCTATTAGAGCTTTATTTGGAGCCATATAAAGACTTCTTAGATGTGATTATCCTGACCGAAGTGAATGTAGACGAAACCAATGCTACGTTATATCAGATAAAAGATTTTGAACAATTTTCGGTATGCCGTCACGAGAGAAGAGGAGGAGGGGTTGTCATATACGTTAGAAACAATTGGCTATGCGAAAGACTGACCATAACTATCAAAGAAGCAGAGATGCCGCTGTTATCAGTCGAATGTGCACGTGTATCATTCATAATCTGCGCTATCTAAACGCTTCTAGAAAAGCTTATGCACAAGAACATGGTTTCCTTTTGCGAAAAGTTTAATCTGTTGTCTAATTCACAGTATGGGTTTCGTTGCAAGAAAAGCACAATCACACTACTAGAGGACTTTGAAGACCTGGTCAACAGTGAAATAGATAAATATAAGACAGTAATTGGGCTTTTTAGCCACATTACCTTAGCAGATGCTTCAAAGTACAGTCTCTATGCTTGCTAAATAAGAAATCCAGTGGACGGAGCTAAATTTGCGAATGCAGGTTAAGGAAGCTGCGTATTATTGAATAATGTTGAAGGAAAACCGTAGTTTCGCTTCATTATGTCTTGCGCCACGTAATTTCATAAATTTTTGCGTCAGATCACACTTCAAACTGAAATCGATGTGACGTCGCCACACATCACACACATAACAAACTCGTATTGCTCAAGTAATTAGCCCATGCTTCCATAATGCTAACGCGAGCCGCTAATAATACTTGTCTCTGCGGGTGACATACTAGGCGTAGCACATTCACACTACCCTCTGATTACTTTGTGTTTAGAGGAACAGATGAAATGGATCTCTGCCTCCAAGAGACCACCGCTTTTCTAGCTTGCACTTTCTGCCCTACTTCTACTCGACACTCGTTTCTCACCAGATTGTGCCTCGCTCACCCTTGTGGGACATGCCAACGGCAGCAGCTCGCCCCTTCTCTGTGGCTTTGTTGCTGCCTTCCGTTTTGCGGTTCTGCAATTGCTTCACGATATCTACCATCACTGCATCCAAACCGCACAGCGCCTCGAGACGCAGCGCTGCACCTGTCCAAGCATTGGAGACTTGCAGCACAGCGAGCCAGCCGGCCTAGCGGGCCAAAGTAGGCGCCAGTGCGCATGTTGTATTGCGCATGCGCGATGGCCTCTACGCGGGATCGTTGGCTCGATGAGCTGTAGCTCTCTATTAACACCTATATTCACCCGTGGGCGCGTTCGTACCTCACGTGCCAAGCCACCAATGTGACCCGCCACACGAAGACTCGCACGCAGTCTTCCTTGCCACGTGGCTTTCGCTTTGACCATGTCTATCTGCATTTGGTTGGACCACTTCTATCCTCTCACGACTGCCGCTACCTTATAACAATGACCACTTCAATCGTTTACCCGAAGCCGTGCCCACTCTGGACATCACTGCGGAAACGGTCGCCAAAGCCTTCGATTCAGCATGGGCTTTCCGCTTCGGCTGCCCCAGCATCGTGACCACTGATCAGGGCCGGCAATTCGACTGCACCCTCTTCACTTCTCTCGACAGCCTGTGTGAGGCCAAACAATATCATACCAGTGCATATCATCCCTGTGCCAGCGGCACGGTTTAGCTGCTCCACCACGAGCTGAAGGCAGCCCTCACTGTGCGCCTGGTTGGGAGCACAGGGTTGAACATCTTTCTATGATTCTTCTCGGCCTACGCGCTGTCTTACGTCGCGACCTTGGCTGTTCTTCGGTCGAACTCACCTATGGTGCACCGCTGCGGCTTTTTGGAGACTTCATTCTTGCGGACCCCTCGCCCCAGCCGCTGTTGCACCTTCAGTTCCTACAGGACTGCATTTAGCAACTGCCCCATCCACCCCGATCTTCGAACGATAGCATCTTTGTGAACGGAGGCCGCGCGTATTCGACACCCATTTTTCTAAGAGAAGACACCGTAAAGGCATCTCTTATACCTTCCTACGATGGGCCATACCGTGTCCTGGACAAGAGAGCGAAGTCCGACAATATGGTATTAAATGGTCGCAAAGAGGTAATCTGATTAGACCGGGTCAAGCTACCTGTACCTCGAGACGCCTCCCATGGAGCTACCCGCGGATGTCGCAGCCGTATCCGCGGGTCTGCATGTAACCAAGACACCATCATGTCCACTTCGTCGACGAGTACATTTCGCCGTTCCGTATGGACGGGGGACCCTGTAGCGCTCACCGACGACGCTACGCGCGGAAGCTAAGGGTTGGCGCTCTCGGTGTTTTGGCGCTCTCGGTGTTTGTTACAAAAACACCAGTTACAAAAGAATGCCGAAAGATTCCAAGAGAAACGCCACGAACCACATTCGGTCTGGTCGAGATACGCCTATGCTGAAATAAGGCACAATTACGATGGCAGTGGAGTCAGTAGGGCTCCACTGCTTTCGCTACGTTTCGCGTTTGCGGCACAATCTTCGTCCGCAATACGTGCTGCCCACCGTCGTCGCGCACATTCCCGCTACTGTTCACGGCTGTGTTGTTCGTAGGCGCGCTGTTCTTACGCAGTCCAAACCGCACCCCGCTTACCCATTTCACAGCTGGAAGGGAACTGAGGTAAAATACGTGGTTTTCCTAAAGAGCCCGTGACGTCAAGCGCCCATCCATTCTAATCTGCGTCAATCCCGAGTATACTCAGTCACACCATTTTCGTTGATGCTTTAGCTATTTTGCCTCCGGAGTGGCTGCCAACTTTTTTGCCTGCGCACACAAACAGCCTGAACCATGCGCATAACAGCTCCGCTGTAAAGTAAGACTGAGTCACTGACAGGAAGACAAAATACGACGATGAATGCTCGCGTGCGACATAAGTGCCCAAGCTCCGGAGATGTCACACTGTCAGAAGTGAGGACACAATTTATCTTGAAGCGGATGTTCTTGCGAATTAACGGCACCAATATTTACGTTTATTTACTACATTTTCAGGCTTGGAGTGACGCCTGACACAGGCGAAAGATGCCGAGAGCGAGTGGGGTTATACTGATCCAGGTACATCCAATTTAGGAAGGCCCATTGAGCTTGAACAAAGACTCTCCCTCAACAAAGCAGGAATTGTCTCCCTGGCGCAGTATTCGGCCACAACCTCCCTGATGATAGCTACAATTACGCGCGACTCTCAGTCCCGAGCAGCTGCGGAGTGCCTGACCAAGGCGCCGGTCAGAGAAGTGATGCAGCAGAGGGTGCTAATAATCTCTGGGTCTGGACGGGCCGCCAATTGAAATTGACCCTCTGAACTTTTAACAGCTGAACTCTGTCCAGTGAGATAGCTTAGCAGGACCCTTTGAGGAATAGTTAGACGTTGTTTACGACATTATCGACCTAAGTGAGATTAGAAGAACTGATGAGGCTTATAGATTCCTAAACAACGGCCATGTGCTATGCTATTGAGGTCTCCCAGACAAGAAGCAATACGAGGTAGGATTCCTAATCCATAAGGACAGAGCGGGCAACACTGACGAATTCTACAGCACTAATGAGAGGGCAGCTGTAGTCGTAATCAAACTGAATAAGAGGTATAGATTAAAGGTAGTACGAACCTGCGGTCGAACATCCACTCACCATAATTATGAAGTACACGAGTTTTATGAAGATGTTTATTTAGCGATGACAAAAGTGCAAAGTATGTATACAGTAGTAATGGGTGACTTCATTGCAAAAGTGGGGAAAAAGCAGGCGGATGAACAGGCAATTGGCAACTACGGCGTCGATTCTAGAAACGCTACAGGCGAGATGCAGGTAGAATTAGCAGCAAGGAATAAGCTGAGAATAATTAATGCCGTTTTCAGGAAACATAGCGTCAGAAAGTGCACCTGGAAAAGCCCTAATTGTGAAAGAAGAAATGAAATTGATTTCGTACTTCTTGCCTAACCCAGCACAGTGCACGTTGTAGAAGTGATAGGAAGGGTAAAGTGCAGGTGATCATAGGATACGGAGGGCAACGATTCACCTTAGTTTGAAGAGAGGAAGAGTGATATTGGTCAAGAAGAAACAGGCCAGCTTATAGGCCGTAAGGGTAAAAGAAGACTAATTTAGCCTTCCAAACTAATATGCAACCTTAGAACAGAGGGATGATAATGATTACATAGAGGTAATGAATGAAACAACAACGAGGCTAGCTCTAGAGGCAGCAACTGAAGTGGGAGGCAAGGCACCAAGGCAACGACAAAGAATGAAAGTTTCCAACTCAAGAGATAAGATAGAATTCGCGGAACAGTGAAAACTGATCAGTACGGCGAAAATGAGTAATATTCAAAATTATAACGTGACAAATACTCAAGAAGCCGTAAAATATAAACGCAGCCTGAAATCAGTGAGGAGTAAACTTAGCATAGGAGAAACAAAGATGTATGCACTGAAAGATAAGCAAGGCAATATCGTCAGCAATCTCGAAAATATAATAAAAGCAGCGGAAGAATTCTATACTGAACTGTACAGAACACAGAATGCTCAGAACTCCATTCGAAACAATAATGAACAGGATACAGAAACTCCTCCTATAAATAGAGATAGGGTCAGAAGGGCCTTGCGAGACATGAAACGGTGAAAAGCAGCAGGGGAAGATAGAATAAAAGTCGATTTAATCAAAGATGGAGGATACATAATGTTTGAATAACTGGCGGCTCCCTATACGAAGTGTCTATCGACTGCAAGGGTCCCAGAAAAACTGGAAGAATGGAACTAAATACTAATCCACATAAAAAGAGAGGTTAAAGAATTGAAAAGTTATAGGCCCGTTAGCTCACTCCCTGTATTATATAAAATATTTAACAAAATAATATCCAAGAGAATAAAGGCAACACTGCAGTTTAGTCAACCAAGGGAATAGGCTGGCTTCAGGAAGGGATACTCTACAATGTATCACATCCATATCATTATTCAGGTTATGGAGAAATCCGCGGAGTACAATAAGCCTCTATATATCGCTATCATAGATTATGAAAAAGCATTTGATTCGCTATAGATACCGGCAGTCATACAGGCATTGCGTAATCAAGGAGCACAGACCGCTTACGTAGATACCTTGAAGAATATCTATAGAGATTCTACAGCCAGCTTAACCCTACACAAGAAAAGTAAGAAGATACAAATAAAGAGAGGGATCAGATAAGGAGACAATCTCTTCAATGGTATTAACCACGTGCTTAAAAGAAGTATTCAAGCTATTAGACTGGGAAGGCTTAGGAGTAAGGATCGACGGCGAATATCTCAGCAACCTATGGTTTGCAGAAGAAATTGTTCTATTCAGCATCACTGCAGACGAGTTACAACAAATGATTAATCACCTTAATAGGGTGAGTGTTAGAGTGGGTTTGAAGATTATTATGCAGAAGACAATGATGCTGATGAATAACCGGCCAAGGGAACAGGAGTTCAGGATGTCCAGTCAGC
Source organism: Dermacentor variabilis (assembly GCF_050947875.1). NCBI lineage: Eukaryota > Metazoa > Arthropoda > Arachnida > Ixodida > Ixodidae > Dermacentor > Dermacentor variabilis. The sequence continues at coordinate 77,761,083 of NC_134577.1, read as the reverse complement.
TTCTACAGTCTGTGAAGGAGTGCGTTTACCTAGGTCAACTAATAACAGGGAATCTTGACCATGAGAAGGAAATTAACAGAAGAATAAAAATGGGTTGGACCGCATACGGCAGACATCGTGAGCTCCGGACTGGAAGCTTACCGCTATCGTTGAACAGAAAAGTATACAATCAGTGCATTTTCCTAGTGCTGCCATATGGGGCAGAGACTTCGAGATTTACAAAGAAGCTTGAGAACAAGTTAAGGACCGCACAAAGAGCTGTGGAACGAATAATGCTAGGCATAACTTTAAGAGACAGAAAGAGAGCGGTTTAGATCAAAGAGCAAACGGGTATAGACAATATTCTAATTGACATTAAGAGAAAATAATTGCGTTGGGCAGGTCATATAATGCGCAGATTAGATAACTGTTGGACCACTAGGTTGACAATAAGTAACAAGAGAAGGCAAGCGCAGTAGAGGAGGGCCGAAGACTAGGCGGTGCGAGGAATAATAGAAATTTGCGGGTACTAGTTGGAATCGGACGGTGCAGGACAAGCGCAATTTGAGAATGCAGGCTGAGGCCTGCGTCCTGCAGTAGACATAAGATAGGATGACGATGATCATGATGACGACGACGACAACGATGATGATGATGATGATGATGAAGTCGACAAAAGGAAAACTGTGTCAGAAATTTAGATACCATAACTTATCGACCGCTGAGATTCTGTTATTTAGGCGTACGATCTGGTGAGGCCACGATAAAAGGCGATTGAACTGAATGACCTCACGAGTGTCAGTTATGCTTCAGATTTTGCTCGTGCACCTATAATACTTATTACGGTTGTGCAGATGTGGGTCCACATGGCATTTGTTCAACAAAAAAACCGAAGAAGCGACGGAGCATACTCAAGCAACGTAGCTAGCGGCTGTACCTGTTTCGCTGTGCGCGGAGGTCCCATGCCAATACATTTGCGCTACAACGGGATGAAAGCTACACTGGTCCAAACTGATATGGAGCCCGCCACCAACATGCATGAACTAGTTCAGTTCATGTACAAGTAATCAAAGGGCTATTGCTAGGATATTTGTATGTATAGAATGGCAGATATAAACAAATATAATGTGTGTTGTTCATATGTTTTGATGTTAGTGGAACTTGATATAGAAGTGTTGCCATAATTTTTATTTATTCCCCTAAAGCTGGTCACCTCCTCAAAAAAAAAAAACACTGATGAAAGTGAAGTGAGATTTCGTGTTATGTCCAGTGGAGAACGTTTCATGAAGACAATAAGACGCAGATATGGCACCCTCTATGCAGACATTGATACATTATTTGACCTGAATTGTCGGGTATCTGTTAAGACATTTGATAATTATTGTGGAAGAGTCGCCTCATTGTTTCAACATTTGAAGAAGAGAATGTACTTACTAAGGTAGAGCAAAGGCATGAAATCACCTACAAGAGAAGCAACGAAGAAGCAACGTTTCACTTTCGAATATACTTGTTAAAAAGCTTTATGCTGGAAATCATAGGTCGTATAAACGACCAAACTCCCTCTCCAAGGGAAAAAAATATTTCTACAACTCGCAAATTAAAAACCCAGTTGGCAATGCGCGAACACCCTTCAGTAAAAAATTGCCTTTTATTTGAAATTTACCTTAAAACTTGTTGTGCGGAACAAACAGGGACGAAGAAAAGAAGAAACACAAGGACGAGCGCTGGTCTTTGTGTTTCTTCTATTCTTCGTCCCTGTTTGTTGCGCACAATAAAAGCGCTCGTCCTTGTGTTTCTTCTATTCTTTGTCCCTGTTTGTTGCGCACAATAAGTTTTAAGATGAATTTGTTTCAACTAGGCCGACCCCCAGTCTTGAAATTTACCTGTTTGTGTTGAACACTTTTAAACCCCATTCTGTCAACCCTTTCTTGGTCGCACCCAGGGTTGCTTTGTGACTTTCACTCTAAACAATCAAACCATATTATTTCAATGTGGGTCATTGACGACACACATACACTCACTTTTTGTTTATATAAATTGCGAGCGCCATCAACACACTTCATGTTTGCATATACATAATCATCAACATCCCGTTTGATGTTTGATTTGGTGGTCCTTCACGCGTGGGTTTAAAATAAAGGCGATATACATTCAACACAGCCGAGCTGGGCTGTGCTGAGTCTCAATCGAGGTGGTGTATTGGTAAATACGTCCCGGAAAGGTTTTCATAAGGGTAACACTTAGTGGAAGTCTTCAGCTACACATCACCTTCGCAAAGATGCCCTGCAGTGGTCGCCACGTCCAGCTTTTGACAATGCGTCTCGGGGACGATAGCTAGTCTGCGCCTGCATCGTCACTTAACCACTACGTTGCCCTTACTTATCCGATTTACCTCGGCATATTCTGTGGCCTTGTTCGTATGATGTTGAAGAACGGCTGGTTAGCCGATATCATTTCCTACATGGAGGGAACCCTGCCCTTTCGATTTGGCGCGGCTGAAATTCGGTAAATAGTTCGTTTACCAGTTCAAACAGAAACCGTGTGAACTTTCTAGCTGTAAATCAGGTCGACAGACGGCAGCTTGCGAGCTTCACTAGCTACCGTATGTAGCTTTCCACCTATCACACGAAAAAATCTGGGCCGATCCCAGACAAGGGGGAGGGGCGAAAGCTCAGGCAAATTCCGAATGTACTCCATCGTGATAATTAATGCCATTCACGTGGTTAATGTGCTACTGGGTATGCGCCTCTCTTCAAATAAACTCGTTGACGCGAAATTGGTTATGCCCCACTGGGTCCCTGCCGGGTGCAGCTTCGGTCAATGCGCATGTGGCACTGGGTATATATGGACGCCACGGCGGTTCAATTGGAAGGCGCAGCGTGTCCAGAAGAAATCACGAGAGAGGACCCCGGTACGCCACATACATGACACTTTTCGGCTATTCACATAGCTGCATATTTATCGTACATGATGTCTGGCTGAATTTTCGAGTCTGCCAGTTGTTATGATGATGACATCACACATATGGTTGTCCCAGTCCTTCTTCATCGTGAGGCTGAAGCTCTCTGTTACTCATTGCTTTGAAACAGATATATTTTTTACCTAAATGACCGTCCTTCTTGCGAGATATTGCTTGTTAAACTTCGCAGCAACACCATCGAAACTCATCCAATACCGAGCACCGAGTCATCAAAGCAGAAGTTGGCTTTATGCTAACAGAATTATTCATTGGACTATCTTAAGGTGTTTCGGAGTCAACTAAGTGGTAGTGAAAAGAAACGCTGGCAAGGGGAAATTCTAAACTCACTATCGCCACTTTATTCGCATCGCAAAAGAAGATGTCTGCCCACTATACTGTTTAGACAACACGCTCGATTGTCTGTGCGGTGCCTAGCACAATTAGTGCATTGATCGTTGGTCCCGGTATTGGCAAATTGCTGCAAATGATCGCGATCGTAAAAAGACAGCCTGATACCGCCTTAGACATCATCCCTACAAGGGTTTGTGTTTGGCTTATGCAAGGCATCAGACACGTTTTCTCGCACGATGCACTCTTTGCTTGTAGTGTTTACGTAGCGAACATTAACTCGTAGCTGGATGACGTTATAAATTTCTCGACTACGTCTGTTACGCAACTTGTGCACCTCTGAGCCACTATTCGTGTTTTGCGCAAGACAGCACTATCACTGAAATAAAAAAAAGTTATGCCATTTTCGCCAGTGTCAGAAAACTGTGCTTGGTAATATTGTCGACGTTGCTGGAATCTAATCTGACGCGGGGAAAATTCCCGCAGTCTAAGACTTTATTATTGCGACGTCACTAAATGCTGCCGGCAACTTCGTATTTGCCCTTGCTTCATACATTTGTTAAACATTTCGCTTCTCGTAGACCTTTTTAATAAAGGTGTATTTTTCTTTCTTGGGGTTCATCCCTAGCCTATGGCTTTTCTCTTCTCATTAACTTAATCACCACTTCATCTATTCTTGGATATTTTGATGCTTCGTCACCTACAGAGCTGATCACCTATGATAGTAGCCAAGAAGATTGTCGCAATCGTCGCTATGGGAACTGCACGAGATTCGATCTGCAATTCCCCCATAGGCTTCAGTAGTAAATGAGTTATCAGCTATGCGCGACACCCAAGGGCAATACTGAAGATGTTTTCTTTTCTGCAATGGCATTATGAAAGGCAGAAAAATAACTTTGATTAAACGTAATGTTTTTTTGCCTAGCCGAATTTATCAGAAATAAATGATACATGTACTTTGTACAAACACGTGCACATTGTAATCCTCTTTTCAGAGTTACGCATTTTGACTACAAATCAAGGTTAGAGTCGTGGGAGGTATGTGGTATGAATGTACATCGCGGAACACAACAATCGCACAAAACTAATAACACAGTGCTAAATAATAACCCTGAAAGTTATAGTATCTATAGAAAAATTAGAGAAATATGTCTACTTACTTCCACTGCTGGTAGTGTTACACCCTAAACAAAAAACAGTGACGTAATATTAGTTCATTCCATATTGTTATTCGTAAATAATTTTCGTATGAAAACCAGTCATATCTTCAAGAAATAAATAACCTCTTACATTAATTTTAGCTATAAAATCAGTAATCATTGCTGAAATTCCTGTTTATAACAAAGCTTAATTGTACCTCGTCCTTCGATCGAACAAGTGGCGCCTTGAACATGTACACAAGCAATGGATAAAGAAAGTTTTGACATACAATAATATATATACATATATATATATATATATATATATATATATATAAACGAGAAGAAAGGGGGTTAACGGTGGGGCCGGATTTTATTAGTCATATCATAAGAAGCCAACAAACACTGACACCAGGGACAACATAGGGGAAATTACTTGTGCTTAATAAATGGAATGATGAAACGATAAATTAATGGAAATTAAAGTGGATGAAAAAACAACTTGCTGCAGGTGGGAACCGAACCCATAACCTTCGTATTTCCCGTGCGATGCTCTACCAATTGAGCTACCGCGGCGCGGCTTCCCCTTCCACTTTCTTGGGTATTTGTATCCTAGTAGAACCTTGCGAGTGTTAGACAGCGCCACCACTCACAGACCTTGGCGGCTGACGTGGAACGTCCTTTTTGCCGCAGGCGTCACGAGAACGTAGGTAGCTCAATTGGTAGAGCATCGCACGCGAAATGCGAAGGTTGTGGGTTCGGTTCCGACCTGCAGCAAGCTGTTTTTGCATCCACTTTAATTTCCATTAATTTATCGTTACATTATTCCATTTATTAAGCGCAAGTAATTTCCCCTATGTTGTCCTTGGTGTCAGTGTTTGTTGGCTTCTTATGACATGACAATATATATGTATAAATATATATATATATATATATATATATATATATATAAAGAAGAAACGAAGAAGCACGATTACGAAAAATGCATGCTTAATGTTTTAACGTTCCGGCCGTGACATGGCCTTCGTCAGAATAAACATAGATAGAAGCACACGGACTCTTTGATGGGCATGCACACGTGGACATAATGAGCAGGACATTCCCATGTAACGTGCAAATAATAAGAGAAAAATGTGCAGCAGGAAGTATAACTTAACCACGATAAGAGATATGCATGAAATATCATGGTGTCGCGATGATTGTACATGAAATTACTGAGTGATATCAACTGTGCCATTTAAAAACTAGGAACAAATTGGTTAGGCATGCTGTGCCCATCCTGTGCAAGAATATACACATTAAGATATGACAGGAAGGCACGACATTTTTCCTGCGCTCTCGTTGATACCCGGTGACACAGTGTTAAATTTATGAATGAGGAAGGATTCTCGTACGTTTCGATCAAGGTGCGATTTGAAACCTGATTGTATTACTCGTACATTCATGTTGTCAAACTTGGCAGTCGAACCTGGCAGTCGGCAGGTGCGGAAAGCTGTTAGCGTGTGACTTGTGGTTGTTGAATCGGATACAAAAAGATGCCTCGGTCTGACCGATATATCATATGACGCACTGAACATTCAAGCAGACAGATGATGTGAGTACTGTCGCATGTGAAGCCGCCGTTAATCATCATCATCATCATCATCATCATCATCATCATCATCATGCTGGCTACGCCTAATGCAGGGCAAAGGCCTCTCCCATACTTCTCCAACTCTCTGGTCATGTACTAATTGTAGCGATGTTGTCCCTGCAAACTTCTTAATCTCATCCGCCCACCTGACTTTCTGCCACCCTATGCTACGCTTCCCTCCCCTTGGAATCCGGTCCGCAACCCTTAATGACCATCGGTTATCTTCCCTCCTCATTACATGTCCTGCCCATGCCCATTTCTTTTTCTTGATTTCAACTAAGATGTCGTTTACCCGCGTTTCTTGCCTCACCCAATATGCTCTTTTCTTATCCCTTAAGGTTACACCTATCATTCTTCTTTCCATAACTCGTTGCGTCCTCCTCAATTTCAGTGGAACCCTTTTTGTAAGCCTCCAGGTTTCGGCCGCGTACGTGAGTACTGGTAAGACACAGCTGTTATATACTTTTCTCTTGAGGAATAATGGCAACCTGCTGTTCATGATCTGAGAATGCCTGCTAAAGGCACCCCAGCCCATTCTTATTTTTCCGATTATTTCACTCTCATGATCCGGATCCGCAGTCACTACCTGTCATAAGTAGATGTATTCCCTTACCAATTCCAGTGCCTCGCTACCTATCGTAAACTGCTGCACTCTTCCGAGACTGTTAAACGTTACTTTAGTTTTCTGCAGATTAATTTTGAGACCCACCCTTCGGCTTTGCCTCTCCAGGTCATTGAGCATGCATTGCAGTTGGTGCCCTGCGTTACTAAGTAATCCAATATCATCAGCGAATCGCAAGTTACTAATGTACTCTCCATTAACTCTTATCTCCAATTCTTCCCAATCCAGGTCTCTGAATACCTTCTGTAACCACGCTGTGAATACATTGGAGAGATCGTATCTCCCTGCCTGACACCTTTCTTTATTGGGATTTTGTTGCTTTCTTTATGGAGGACCACCAGCGGAAAAACCGTTTTATCTGCACACCATATATGGATCATACATGAAGCACCACGGTTGCTCCGAAAGATTTATTCACTTGGCAGTTGAACATGGCACCTCTTATTTGCCGGCTCTTGCACATAGAAATGAAACATGTGACGCCTAAATTTCCTGCCTGAAGAGAATCTTCATTGCTAGAAAGCCTTGGAAGTTTCTTGCCGACCGCGGCACGGTACTCAGCATCGGAAAATCCGAGCAATTCCTTAACAAAACAACACTCATCAGCTTTTTATAAGCTCAGAACACGCACAGTGTAATGGCCTAAGTAAGCGGGCTAATCAGTCCATAATAACTTGCTTCCGCTGCAAAATCAACGTTGAACCCCATAACCATGGACGCGTCTCCTCTCTGATGTTGCCGAAGAGTGCACCGAAACACGCCACGAGGTGGTGGACTCTTCACCCTGTTTCCTTATCTATAGCACACCATGTCACCCATATCTGCTCTCCGAGGTTGCTGAGAACCTGCTGGGAGCTCGTGCAGATATCGTCCGTATTTACCTGGAGTATCACCAGAAAAGAAAACTCATATATGAGAAGAAATTTCTCTCGTCAGAGCTTCGAGTGGCAGATTTTGTTCCATACAGAACACCCTGGCACCCGAAACACGGTAAACTCAGTACAAAAACTGAAGGATTCTCTGAAGGATACAATGATACGCAAGATCTCTGGTTCACACTAAAAAATTAACCTCAGCGTGACCACACTTGGTCACCAGACTCAAAGCGTACACTTGGGGAGATTAAGACAATACGGTCCGCCCCTGCACCTACGACTCTCTCAGGATGAGGGATAAGCTTGTGACGAGCCGTCCAAGGATTGTCAGGTGCGATAGTGCGAAAGAGGAAGACGAGATGTCCAATAAGCATAAAGCTTCACACAACAGCCATTCCTCCTGTCATTAATATATATATATATATATATATATATATATATATATATATATATGTTGGGGCAATCTCTCTCTCTCTCTCTATATATATATATATATATATATATATACAGTTGAAGAAGCTGAAGTGGTAATATAATGCTCACACGATGTCCCCCGCGCGTGGAAGCGGTAAACCTGACCGCTGGTTATGGCGGCACGCGCCATATCAAAGGCTTTAAACGAGAAACATGCACAATCTCCGTGGCATGGCAGCGGCCATCCAAAGGTGGAACAACTGGAGTGACACGATAGTTAACTGGCGATGCCTGTTCCCGAACAATGTAGGGCCCGATAAAACGAGACTGAAATTTCTCGCACAATTCAGAAGCGCGAGCTGGGGTCCACAGTAACACTTCGTCTCCAGGGTGAAAGGAAACGACATGGGGAGATGCATCATAGCGAATTTTGCGGTCTTGTTGACTGGCGTCGGTGTTGAGGCGGGCACGTTGGCGACGCCGGGCAATGCGCTGAACGAACTGCTCACACACTGATGTGGACGAAGGCACGGGGACACCGAAGAAAGAAGCGTCGAAGATAGGGAGCAGTTGGCGACCATACACGAGGAAAAAGGGCGAGTATCCCGTACTGCGTTGGACAGCCGTGTTGTATGCGAAAGTGACGAATGGTAGCATGACATCCTAATTGGTGTGGTCAGGGTTGATGTACATAGATATCATGTCGGACAGCGTGCGATGAAAGCGCTCTGTGAGACCATTATTTTGAGGGTGGTAGCCGGAAGTCATTTTATGGATGGTAATGCACGCACGGAGAACATCGTCGAGAAGCTTAGAGAGAAAGGTCCTGCCGCGGTCACTGAAAAAGACACCTGGGGCTCCGTGCCGTAAGAAGATGGCTTCCAAGAAAAAGGCTGCAACTTCCTCTGTGCATCCTAAAGATAGTGCGGCTGTTTCAGCGTACCGTGTCAAGTGGTCGACAGCTGTGACGATCCATCCTTTACCGCCAATGGTTAAGGGTAGCGGTGTATAGAGGTCGATACCAACGACTGCGAAAGGAGCTTCAGGACATGGGACAGGTTGGAGCAGTCCAGCCGGAGGTGAGGTCAGTCGTTTGCGGTGTTGGCGGAGCGAACAGGAAGCCACGTATTTCGCTACGCTGGTTGCAAGTCCAGGCCAAGAGAAGCGGCTGCGAATTCGCTCGTAGGTTTTATGGAAACCACAGTGACCGGCAGTGGGATCGTCGTGAAAGTTCTCCAATATCTGGGCCCGAAGTGATCGGGGAATGACAGGAACCAATGGTGTCCTTCGGGATGAAACACATACCGGTATAATATCGAATTTTCGATCTTGAAGTTCTTCAAATGCCGACCGAGCCGAGCGTTAGGTGGGCGAGATGATCCGCGAATACGTTCCATAACGAAGTGGCACTACGAGTCATTACGTTGACTAGAGGCAAACGTATGAGAATGGCTGGATGGGAGCTGGTCGAGAGCTGCGAGCGAAGGGAATGCATGCGTCGCGCCCTGCGGTTCCCTCATGGAAGGTGGTAAGCAAATATTTGAAGACAGTGGAAGGGGACAACGAGAGAGAGCATCGGCATCCTGGTGTTTCTTCCAGACTTGTAGGTGACGTCGAAGTCGTATTCTTTTAAACGGAGTATCCAATGGCCGAGACGTCCCGTTAAATTCTTTAGCGTCGCCAACCAGCACAAGGCGTTTTGATTAGTAACGACCGTAAAGTGGCGGCCGTGCAGATAAGGCCAAAATTTTCGGACGGACCAAACAAGGGCGAGACACTCTTGCTCGGTAATCGTATAATTTTTCTCTGCAGCTGTTAGCGTGACTTGCGTATGCAACCAGACGGTCTTCGGAATTTTGCTTACGTTGCAGAAGAACAGCGCCAGCGCAGATACCGTGTCCGCTGGTGTCAGTATGTAGAAGAGTGGGCGCGGTGTTGTCGAAATGACAAAGCACAGGTTCGGACGCGAGGGCATGCTTGAGGGCGTCAAAATCAGTTTGGCATTCGTCCGACCATACGTAGGGAGCTCCAGAAGGAACGAATTGATGGAGCCGCACCGCAATAGTGGCAAAGTTACGTATGCAGCGCCGGAATGTCGAAGCTAGGCCAAGGAAGCTACGCAAGTCTTTGGCGCGTTGAGGCCTGGGGAAGCGGAGGACAGCGGTAATCTTGTTGGGGTCGCGTCAAGGGCCCTCCCAGCTGACAAGGTGTCCGAGCACTTTAATGGTTTTGCTGGCGAAGTGGCACTTTCTTGTATTCAGCTGAAGGCCAGCAGCGGAGAGGCATGTCAGGACTTCGTCGAGGCGCTGCAAGTGCTGATGGAAGGTCTACGAAAATATGGTGATGTCGTCAAGATAGCATACGCAGCTCTTCCACTTTAGGCCCCGTAGTACGGTGTCAATCATCCGCTGAAGTGTGGTGGGAGTTTTACACAGGCCGAAATGCATTAGGTTAAATTCGTAAAGTCCATCGGGTTTGGCAAAGGCCGTTTTCTCCTTGTCTGCTTCGTGCACGGGTATCTGCCAGCGTCCGGAGCGCAGATAAAGGCAGGAGAAATACTACGCGCCTTGTAATAAATCTAATGCATCATCGATTCGGGGCAGTGGATAGACGTCTTTGCAGGTTATTTTGTTCAAGGCACGCTAGTCTACGCAAGATCGCACTGAGCCGTCTTTCTTACGCACCAAAACGACAGGTGACGACCAAGGGCTTCAAGATGGGCGGATTATGCTACATTTCAGCATGTCGGCAACGTTGGTATTGATGATCTGTCGTTCAGCGGAAGAAACGTGATATGGCCGCCGGTACACGATGGAAGTTCAATCTGTGTGTATGTGATGAGCCATCGCAGAGTAAGTCCCACAGGAGGGGAGTGGACGTTGAAGGAGTCTTTATGCTTGGATAAAATTGTCAGTAACGCCCCCGTCTGCTGTTGTGTTAGATCAGAGCTGATGGTACTAGCGAGATCAGAAGCAGGCACCGGATCCATAGCTGTGGGTGGTTGTGAAACAGCAGTAGTTGAGGTAAGCACAGAGACAGGCTGAGTGTCCAAGAAGCACATGAGAACGGCGCCTTTAGAAAGTAGAACTGGCTATTGGTTGTGTTGAGTGCAGCCAAAGTGGCCATGCCGTTGGTGAATCGAACAAGGCTGGGTGCCAGAGCAATACTTTTGGATAAGCAAAGGGTTGACGGCCCAACTAAAACGTCACCATCGGTGATCTCAGAGTTAACTGCAAGGAGTTGTTCGCGATGAAGGGGCACCATACAAACGTCAGCAGTTCGTAAGCGAAGGCGCGGTTCGTGAACGTCGTCGGAATTGTCGGTTTCTGTCAAGTTAACGAGGCGTTCACGGCACGAGATGAAAGCCGACGCCGAAGAGAGAAAGTCCCGCCCTAGTATAAGCATGTGAGCACAGGAAGTCAAGATTGCGAACTGGATATCGTGGCGTATCCCATCGCTCGAAACTCCAACGGTGCATTGCGCCGATCGCCGAATCACAACATTATTTGCACCACGAAGAAGAGCTCCACTGTAAGGTGTAGTAACTTTGCGTAGACGAGCGCACAAACCAGCGTGAATAATAGAAATAGCTGCTCCCGTATCAAGCAATGCTAGGACTGGTGCACCTTCTACACACACGAATAAAGTATTGGCCGGGCACGCTGGAGGAATTGTAGTCTGTGCGAGCCATAAAGCTTTCCCTCCAAAAACTGCACCATCTAGTTTTCCGATAGGTAGTCAGGAGTGCGGGTGGCATGTTGCAGGGGTGATGTCGAGCGTCGGGGAGAGGAGTGCGAGCGGCGGCGGCCTGGACGGTAGTTGCGAGGCACTTCGGGAAGTTAAGAAGGTGAGCGTGGGGAGAGCCGGTGCTGGTAAGGACTCGGAGGAAGCAACCGGTCTCTCTCATGAATATCGTAGCCACAGCGTTCGTCCTGTTGTCGTATTCGGAAAAAACACGATATGTGACCGCGAATAAACAATAATAACAAATGGGGCGGGGCGTAGGCTGGGTAGTGTGAAATCCTGTGGCAGGCGGCCGGGGTGGTAGAGTCACAGATGGTTGGGGACAGTAGCAGGAGCAGGAGGTGCTGTCCGAACGAATGCTGGCTGCATAGCCGCAACCTGAGCATACGACGTGGATGGTGAAGGAAGGCCACAGCTCGCAGCGCAGGTCATCGAGGACAGCTCCTCTTTGATGATGTCACGCAGGCCAGGAACCGAAGGCTAAGGCTGGAGAACGGGAGCACTGAGCAGGCCACACGCTTGGAACTTTTCGCGTATGAGAGTCCGAATCAGCATACGCAGGTCGGTATCTATCGAAGGAGGCTCGTCACCGACTACAGGTTGTAAAAAAACGGCCTGCAGTGCGTCCAGGTGTTGGCAAGTCGCGATCACATCGTTAACGTTATTTGGATTTTTGATCGCCAGTGCGTTGAACGCGACGTGGGCAATGCCCTTTAGGATATGACGAACACGATCAGATTCGGTCGTGGTGGCGTCAACACGGCGACAAAGGGCGAGGACGTCCTCGACATAAGAGGTGTATGTTTCCCCGGGAAGTTGCGTGCATCCGTCAAGCTTTTTCTTGGCGACTTCAGAGCGGACGTTGGGAGCGCCAAAAATCTGGCGAAGCTGGTGTTTGAATGTCGCCCAGTCAGGCAAGGTGCTCTCGTGGTTGAGAAACCAAGTCATGGCAATGTCAGTGAGGTAGAATGGGACGTTGCGAAGCTTGTGCATGTCATCCCACCGGTTAGACTAACTCACTCGGTCATAATGGTCCAGCCAGTCATCAACGTCGTCACTACGAAGGCCAGCGAACATGGTGAGATCGCGCTGCCGCGTGCTGACGGTCCATGAAGGAACGGCTGGTGGGGCAGAGACGGTGACGCCGGAGGCTCCTGGAGGATCTTGTTGGGGTATCCTGGCGGAAAGGTGGAGCAAGCGGCGGCCTCAACGAAGCTCCAGGGAAACTCGAAGGCGTAGAGGACAAGGGATCGAAAGCAGCCTCCACAACTTGCGAGACAGCTGATAAGCGTCAACGGTTTATTGCACAGGTCGCGCGCCGAAGGCGATGACGCTGGCCATGGGGATGAATATATGCAGATGAAGAAGATGAAGTGGTAATATAATGCTCACAATATATATAAGAAGTACTGGGACACGCAAAAAATGAAGAATATTTAATTTCAACTTCGCGGTTATGGTCGGCCCTCTATCAAGAGCCAGTTTCCAATCACACAGAGATCAATTTATACATTTCCTCCGTAGCCGTACGAGTTAAAAAATGAATAAATAAACAGGTAGCCTATGAGCACGTGTACACGGGCGGCGTCATGACTACGATCATGTACATTCACTCACTTCAAAATCAACAAAAAACGAAAAGAAATATTGAGTAAAAATTTGTCGTACATATAGCAGCATTATGAATAAGAAAATTGGGTACATAGCCTGTGCACAAGAGCACGCCTAGATTTAGTGGCGTCATGAATACCTACACGTACATTCACCCATGTCAAAAGTAAAGGGACAAAAAACATGAATCTGATTTTGCTCGCACATACCGTGGTGTTATAATGTGACTACAAACTTGCGCGTTCAGCAGTGGAATTATAAATTTAACAAAAACAATAGGTATTGTATGAATTAGCAGTGCACGCTGAGTATAGTTGGCATGTGACGTGATCCGTGATTGGTGGCACGGCGATTATCAAGATCGCCCACTGCACTGTGGTAGGAGGCCAACCCTATCCTCATCGGATGTGGAAAAGGTAGCGATGACGTTATGTTTAAGCAAAATGGGCCTTTTAGCATTTCACCTACTTCTAGATGCAGCCTCCGTGGCCGGCATAAAAATAATTGGTACTGCATAATTCATCAAGTGCAAAAGATTCGAACGTTAAAAAGCGGTCATAAAACTATCGCGCAACAAAGTAAGATTGGGCACTACTTGCGCAAGTTTGTTCTCACGTCTTTTTTTTCATTGACTTTGGCATGACTGAATGTATGTCTTGGTATCCATGAAGACAAGAATGTACGCTAGCTTGTCGTAATGTTTTCTTTAAAGCGAAAGCCTGAAGTGACACATTCCAATGGCTCATACATAAAAAACGCTGCGGCAGGTGGAGTGGTACAAAAATAACGTAATCAGTAATGCCTCTTACCCCCGCAAGCAAGCAAAGATGCCATGACGCATACCCCCTGAAGTAAGCAAAAAATAAAATGGGTCACTCATCGCGTAGAAGGATCGTCGGCTCAAGTGCCACCTCCTCCTCGGAGATCCACCTCCTCCTCGTCTCAGGAATGAAGAAGTACGTGCCTCAAAGCCTTTGTATGCTGCGAATGTACAAGGCGACTCATCATCGACCCCAAACACATCGGAGACTCGGTGGTCCTCCTTACTATCAAGGCCTGAGGGAACGCCCTTATGCACCGCTCCTACACGCGCTGAAGAAAATGAAAATATGGATGATGACGTCACGAGTATGTTCGGCTGCATGCGCAGGATTCTTAGCGGCCTAAATACCCTAGCTGCCAAGGCGAGGTATGGCGAGGAGGTATGCAGCTACTTGAAGTGTTGGAACAGCTGCTAGTGGTTCTTCACTAAGCAGGTATGGCGATGTTCGAAGAACGAATGCGTCAATCGCTCGTTATGCAATGGAATGATCGAGGTTTACGGGGTCGTTTGTTGGATTTCCGACAACGGGTATTTCAATAACAATTTCCAGTTATTGTTATCTGTGGACCTAATATGGATCCTTCTTTCCGTATTTCTGGATATGTAGAGATGTGGTCTCGTAACGACCAAACCTCAAGCAAAGTGTTAGTTTGTATACGTCATGATCTGGATTTTAGGATACATCCACCGAAGCGGGAGGATCGATTGCTCGCACCTGATGTCTCTGCTGCAAGTATCGCAAGGTCCTCATATTGTGATTCAAGATTTTAACGCGCACTATCCCCTGTGGGTTAGTACTTCGATGCATTCTCGTGGCAAATATTTGACCGACTTTATGTGTAGTAAAGAACTAAATGTGCCCAATGACGGGTCTCCTTTATTTATTCGTGGCACGTCCTACAGCAGTTGTCTTGTATCAAGGGGCCTTGAGTCTTCAGCATGCTGGTCGACTGATCTAGGGACCCAGAGGGAGGGCAAAAAAAGTGGGGAGCGTGGTGGTGACCACCTCCCCACTTTCACTTTAGCTGGTTTCACCGTTCAGCCTCATGTTGCATTCGTCAAATAGACTGGATTTTATTTAAGACCTCTGTCGATACCGCATGTCCGGGTATAGAGGACATCATTGCTTCTACCTTGCAGGACAAAACCAGAGAAGTCAGCATACGGAGGCACCGATCACCTGTCGACATACAATATGAGGCCCTTCCGAACAGCGGATCAGTGCATACCATAGCGACCATAAAGCGACACTGACCGTCGATACTATGTAACAATAATCAGGTAGCACACAAAGTCTTGAAAACGTCGTATTAAGGGATTCAACGTCTGGCACGGATTTTCGACCAAAATCGACGCATCAAAGACGTTCCAAACAAGACAGCTTAAAAACGAGGGGTGAATACAGTTTGAAAACGTTGAAAGTCAAACAACTTAAAAACAAGCGGTGAATACGTTTTGAAAACGACTTCACATAACTCGCTCTATCTGTGTAGTTATCAAGCGTACCGGATACGTTTTCGACAGCGCCGTTCTTGGCGGGAGAACTCCTCGCCTGTCAAACAGCACTCGTCGTGTCAATTGCTCCTCTATTCGACCTACATCAGAATGAGTGCGGCAAGAAAAAGAAATTCGTTTGTGGTGTTAACATCACGTCAGAAGAGACGAAGGATTGCAAATGAAAGTGGCATCCCAAGGGGAAATGTTTTGCGCCAAGAGGAAGTGAAGCGCGAGTACAGAAACATCGAAGCCGCCCTTACGGCAATGGTAGCCGGCCGAGCCTTCAACAGGAAGAAAGATCTGTATGACTACCCGGTTCCTTCCAGTGTGTTTGGCATATCAAAGGTGACATCACTAAATGTGAGAACGAGCTCCTGGAAAATGAGCAGCGTCGCATGCAAATGCTTCAAAGTTCCCGCTGGACAAGGCAGCTTTGCCGTGTTTCCTCTTATTCACAATGTAGTGATGGGAATACCTTACAGCTGAACGGCTCAATGTTTTTTTTTACTGCTGAGGCACGAGTGCTGTACAGTTTTCATGCGTATAAAGGTAACATTTTGTGCCCAGTCGTCTCAATAACGAAAACTGCTGTTTTAATATGACCAGACCGAGCACTTTATATATATATATATATATATATATATATATATATATATATATATATATTGTGTGTGTTTAACTCCATATGAAATTTTAGGTGATATCTTGTGCATATGCACTACAGTAAGCGTACATTATTCATCAAACAACGCGCGTCCCCGTGAGACCCATGAACAACTTGGAGCTTGGCTGCAGAGTGCTAAATCATGCAAGTCACATGCAGCATAAATAAAAGTATGGAGTTAATAAGCGAACATCACTTTTGGTGCCAACGGAGGGTCATATCGGTACAGTCGTTTCTGGTAACGGTGCTTCGTAGGAAGTGTAGCAACGAATTCCATACTGTGAGCACAATGTACATAAAAAAATTTGCAGAAACCATCGTCGATCATATTTAATGCAAGCGATTAGTCCCAACGAGCGAGCGAACAAAAGAACGCTAGAGAGAGCAAGCGAGAGAGCAAAATATAGTTAGCGTGAGAGCGAACGAACGAACGAACGAACGCGCGAGCGTTTTCCTTGCAGATCAACAGTCCGACGACTGACCACCGACGACTGAACTACGAAAACATCCGACGGAGAGGGGACAGAAAGCTATTCGCTTTAATATTTCTGAAACTCGTCGTTATAGGCTCGCCACGCTTGAGCGCAGAGGGTGGTGCGATCCCACTTATGTAGAAGCGGCAATTGTTTTTAACATGCTGTAACCGCAATGACGCGGCGCTGAAAGCGCAAAGCGTCCGAAATGAGAGAGTAAACTGAAAGGCCTTGCGGAACGCCCAGAGGCAACTTCCAGCTCGCCACTCTTGCTGCAGATGGAGTGGCTAAAGCGCAATGGAAGAGCGCCCGGCATCTGGCTCTGCGCAACATGATTCGCGGGTGGAGAACTACAAAAGCGCAATGCGCACGACACGCAAGACGCGCGCACCAAGGCGCCACACCGCGGCGCGTCAGCCTCTTAGCGGCTTGTACAATATTCAACAACCCATGGAGTTTCCTTCCTCCGTGCAACAACCCATCAACGTGATCCAACCTTGCGCAAGGTGGCGATACCGTTGTCACATCATGTGACCAAGGCGGCCACGTGATTCGTAATGCCGGGCAGCATGCCGGGCGGCCGGACGAGCCGGGCATAGTTGTTTCTTTATTCTATGGTTGCGTCACCGCACTCGCATTTCGCTGTGGTGTGTTTGCGGCTGTCCTGAATGTGCTGCCGCTGCCCTTTGTCATGTAAGTGTTGCAGTGTTTTGCTGTCAAGAAAAGGACGTTCTGTGATTAGTTTGGTTGTGCGATCTGTTTGTGTGGTTTAAATTTGGATAATTGGTAGTGTTTTCATTTGGCATGGGACCAAGGCGGCCACGTTATTCGTGAAGCCGGGCATAGTTGCGTTATCGCACTTGCATGGCTCTGTGGTCTGTTTGCGGCTGTTCTGAATATGCTGCCACTGCCCTTTGTCATGTAAGTGTTGCAGTGTTTTGCTGTCAAGAAAACGATATACTGTAATTAGTTTGGGTTGTGCGATCTGTTTGAGCCGGGCACAATAGCGTTATCGCACTCGCATTGCGCTGTGGTATGTTTGCGGCTGTTCTGAATGCGCTGCCGCTTCCCTTTGTCATGTGAGTGTTGCAGGGTTTTGCCGTCAAGAACACGACGTTCTGTGATTAGTTTGTGTTGTGCGATCTGTTTGTGTGGTTTTCATTTCGAAATCAGTAGTGTTTTCAATTGGAGGGCGCCGAGTGGAGGGCACTAATCAGCTCTTCAAGCTCATTGTCATGTTATGTGGGGCGCCTGTTCAATAACGCTGTAATTAAGGAGTTAAGGGCAGTATAAGGACGAAAGTTACAGGGACAAAATCGTGCTTGTGTGTCCCTAGCGTCGGCATAGGCCGCTATGCGTGATCCTAACAAGAAAGTCGCATTTTGCAGAATGCGAAGAAAGGCGGCAAAGTTGCTGTCTCTGCGCACCTTGCCGATCTCCGCAATAGAGCTGTCATCGTGGTATTTTAGTCTCCCGTTTAGCAAGAGTGTTGCAGGCAAGAGAACTTGCACAAACAGGCTTTTTTTTAATGATTAAGTACTAGTACGGTATCCCAAGAGGTAAGGTCAAGTGCCCGCCCTATTCCCTGGTGCTTCAGCGCACTGACAGCATTTTGCGTGCACCATAAATACCGTGGTTTTATCGTTTGCGCTTCAGGTTCTCGATTGTGTTTTTGCTCCCTTTACCCACGTGATGGGTATTTCATGGTCTTATGGGGAACTTGTGTCCAATATATGAAACGGCCGAATTCAGTTTTATTTGACGCCTCGAATGGTGGTAATATATTGAGCCCCTTTTAGGTTTGTGCTTGTTATCAATTTTTCTACTTGGCGAATGGATACAGCATGTATGCTGCATAACTCGCTTGTAGATACTGCGTACGTGAGTCAGGTATGTCCTTGGTATAAAATAACTTGTATGCTCCAGGTAGTACAATTGTTTGCAGTTTGGGACATGTGTCGGACTGTACGCTGTGCGCCCTTCGCGCTTTACTTAGTCGGCCGCCTGCCGAGTTCGTGCGGGTGCCATGTGTGCGCATGGAGTTTGCGAAGAGCTCGCGCGGTGTTTTTTTTTTCGCTCTTTCTCCTGTTTACGCGCTTCGCAAAACAGGGCTTGCCGTAGTTCTTTGTCCTTGTGCAAAACATTTTCCTAGCGCACGCCTGTGCATTATTTGATAACGGTTTCACACGGGGCCCATTTGACCGCGATTTAGTCCGCTCCAAATCGAATTTCTCGGTCATGATTGGCTCCTTTGCGCAAGCTGCGCGGGTGAGGGAATCGCATCGATAATTTCGATCCGGATCGGGCTTGATCGCGATGAAGAGTGGTTGTGTGACACCGGTATTACACATGACTCCCACATAGGGAACACATGAAGTTCAATGCTATTGAATGAAGAATATATATGCCAGCGGTGGTATGTGGGCAAGTCTTTCTGGTGAAGCCAATGCTTGTGCATTCAAAACATTTCAGCTACCAGCGTAGTGCATCAATGTGTGTACTTCGACAAAATGGAGCACCAGAGCAGATATCTGGGCTTACCTGTCCAAGGCAGCAAGTATGGGTACATTGAAAGCACTACCAGCATGTGCGGCTGTTCTATTTCCATCGGGACTGCTTAATATTCAGTAGTGTGCTCTAAAGTTGTTTCATCGATGAAGCTCTGCCTGGACTGTGTGCCAAATATTTTTAGACGTGAAAGTGGGTGTGAACTGGTAAGCATCAGTGGAACTGTGCCTGGACTCTGTGGCAAATATTTTTGGATGTGAAAGTGTGGGCGAACTGGCTAAGAATTGGCTCTGGACTACATGTGTTATACCTTTTTCTCATTCAGAGTGGTTTTCTATTTTTTTATTTTATTTTATTTCATTATTTTTATTTTAGGAGACTGGAGATGTCCTCAAAGTGTGACATGTCAGTGGGCTAATTAATGTATTTGCTGGTTTGCAAATTATTCTTTGCAACTTTGTTTTTGCCAGAATAGTACAAATTTGCCTCTTGTACGGGGCTTTTTAGATAAACCAATTACTATTTATTATGACCGTTGCTTCCTTTGTTACACAAATGCAACTTCCAGTGCATTCCAGTTTATTTTCATGTTTATGTAAGTTTCTAATATGAGGCTTGCATATTCATTTCTCACGTTCTGGAGTGGCAAGATGCAGCATTACTCAGTCTCATCGTTCAGCGTACTACAGTAGTGCTTACTTGTTACACTGACTCCCCCATTGATGTATTCTGTACTAGTTTCACTTTATTGCTTTTTTGATGTATAGTTCTTTTTCTAGCCATTACCTACTGTGATATATCCTAAAGGCAATATTTCCAATTTTGTAATGTTCCCATCGTTCGATTTCTGTCACAGGATTGTTTTATGATGCTATGCGGTGGTATTTCTTATTGTGCTCTTTTCAAGCTTCTAGCTGATTGGCGACATTGCTTGGAGGCAGTTACCATCCGATTCAAGCTCTTGCATTTTTCAGTCTACTTCTTCCAGTCGCTCTGATGTCACTTCCGGATAACTCTAGACCATCTAATAGCACGTGCTCTTTACTATGATAAATGAGAAACTTTAGTAGTATAGACCATGTTTTTCTGTTCATTTTTGTATGTGTACTTGGAATTTTGTTTATGTACTAGTGAACGCTCACTTTCGAGTTCATTACAAATCCTTTCTGCGATTTTTGTCATTGTTGATGTACTTTTACTTCTATTTGCATTTTTCACACATTTTGCTTGAACCTTGCATAAGCATTACATTTTAATGAAGTGTTTTTGCTTGGTCGCAATGTTCTCATTTCATGCACTCTTGGCATGAATGCCTTGGTCAGGCCGCCTGCCACGACGTGACCATTTGTTCTTTGCAGGATGTCATTTCTATTTTTGTTGTAAGCATCGTAGCTTACTAAAGGCGGTATTAAGGATTCATTATTCCTAACAGCTTTGTTTTCGTGTGACTTGGTAGAGGATGCGCCGGCCATTCGGGCAACAGTGCTTGCCACTGCGCCATGGCTCTTACAGTCATCACCGACGCTTCTACTCATCCAGGGCGCGATTGGAGATCGTTGATGGAAACACCCGTTCAGTTTCACCTCACGCGATTGGCCTAGGCCGTGCCGACGGGTGCGGCTGACGACGTCGGCGCGGCATAGGTCAGTCGCGTGAGGCGAAACTGAACGCGCGTTTTGAACAACGATGTCCGATCGTGCCCCTGGCACCCACGAAAATTCGCTTCAGATTATCGTAAACCTTTCAAGACCACTTCTAGACCAGCTTTTTGATAACGTCCTAAAAACGTTTAGAAATTGGTTACGAATAGTTTTGGCAAAGGGATTATTTGTGTCTTTCCCAATCCTATTTCTAGATCAGCTTTTTGAATACGTTCTGCAGACCTGTTCTAGATCGTCTCAAGAAAGTAATTAAGCCGGACATTAACAGACATATACGACGTTTTCCCAACGAAGTTCTCTCATTCGTCTCTTCTTGAACCCGTTTTGATCGTCTTGGATAAACGCTACGAAAACGTTACGTATCTCTTTTGTGCTACCTGGAGAGTGATGCAAATATATATATATATATATATATATATATATATATATATATATATATATATATATATATATATATATTACGGTAAGAGAGTTCATACCTTGGGGGAAATTCTGTGTCACATTTGTGTACTTTGCAAGATAGCTTAGCTGGTCATCCACCATCCCATAGTGGAATGGCTCGTGATTTTTACATGAATTGGCCTCCATCTAGCCCAAGTGCTTGTAAATATGGTATGCAAAGAGTTGCTGCTCAATTTATTTGCATGTAGCAATCTGTTTGGAAATTGAACCATCACATATTGTTTTTAAGAAACTCATAGAGAGAGAACATTTTGCACAGAAGCAAGATGCCCACTGGAAACAAATTGTTAAGTAAACAATATTGAAAATCAGGTAACATCAACTTACACGTATAGTTGAACCTCTTGCAAGCGGCGACTAAAACAAAGAAAGGCAATGTGTCATTTATGTCTATTTTATTGTTCTTAACAGGATATAAAAATAAAGGCCTATGGCACGTGTCACAGTTTGAATAAATCACTTTTGTCTGAGGTGAAAATATTGCAAACAAATGGTTCACAAATGTAAAGTTAACGTTTCGTTTATTTCATTTATTGTACTCTCAGGGTCTCCCGGCATTTAGAAGGGGGCATGCATGCTACACAACACAAATCAGCACATAGTACAGGTAGGCACTTTTGAGGTAGGACAAAAACTGAAGAAAACAAAATTTCAAGAAAAAAATGGAAAGTCATAACTGAGGGAAGACAAAAGTACTGAATGAGAAATACTGGGAAATCTGTAATAACAACATTCAAGCAAGGTTACAACTGCTTGAAAAAGAGGACAATGAAACAGAGTTCAACAAGTGTACTCACCAATGACTTCCGAGAATTAGTGATGTGAAACTGGAAATAACACTAAGGCTTCAGAAAACTAAGAATATTTCTGATAGTTTGCCTAAACACGGACTTATCATTGATGGTTATGACGACATTTCCAGGGTCAATCCATTCCCAGTACACAATCGATAAAATATGAATTAAATTGAATCACTGTTCTGTATTGCAATGCATTCTTTAATGCGATTGGGTTCTCATGATATGCCTTCTATTAGGGAGTATGAACTTATGGCACTTGGCCAAGTCGCTGTGATACAAAAATTGGTGCAGCAATGAGAAGAAAATGAACATGTTGATTATGGTTGTATGTATTGTGAAACAGACTGAGACAGTCTATCTTAGGGTAGCAGCTGACGGAAAATTTAACGATTCATGAGTGATACGCTCTAGGCGCCAAAAAAAGTTATCGAAAATAAAGCAGGAGGAAAAATGTTGTGTCTTCTAGCTCGGCATACAACCTTATGTTATTGCACACCAGCACCTTCTTGTACCGCGAGTTTTTCTTGAAGTGTTCCACTGAAGACTCCACAAACAATATATATATATATATATATATATATATATATATATATATATATATATATATATATATATATATATATTGTACGGGGTTCATTGACCGGTAGTGGGCAGTCCAGAAACGTAAGATCCCCTGCAGGGCCCGAGGAGTTCCAGTTGAGCGTAAGCTGCCCGCTGCGGGTTTATTACTTCTCAGCAGCGAAGTGGGAAGAGCTATACTCGAGGGCTCTTCGCCATTACACTATATATATACATATATATATTATAATACCGAGACCGATCAACTTGTCCAGCGCTGTTTATTCCAAAGAAGGCAATGCCCCCAGCTCACGCGCGAAGAAGTAGAGGAACAGGGAAGATGATGATGGCTATGTACAAATGAAAACGACCAAGTACGTTAATAGTGCTTACACTAACTTCCCCGCGTCATGGAAGCGGCCAGCCTGGCCGCAGATTAGAGATTATCTAAACGGGGAGTGAAGGGCTTCATCCGCGAGACGTGAACAATTTCGGCATTTGGGCGGCGCCGGTCAGTGACGGAGTGTACTGGGCGGACGAGATAGTTGACTGCCCATGTTTGCTGCACAACGGTGTATGGGCCAATGTAGCGTGGAAGGAACTTCTCACGGAGGCCTGGGGTGCGGACTGAACTCCAAAGCAGTACTTGGTCTCCAGGGTGAAAACGTAGGTCACGGCGTTTGTTGTCGCAGTAACGCTTGCGCTCAGCTTGGGTAGCTTCTGTGCTTTGCCGGGCGATTTGACGGCAAAGTGCAACTCGGGCAGGAAAATCTTCTGGAAGCGACGCGTTAGGCGAAGAAAGTGCGAAAAATAGTTCTCTGCCGAATATGGCGGAAGGAGATCGTCCACACACAAGGAAGAAAGGGCTGTAGCCGGTAGTCCGTTGAATAGCAGTATTATATGCGAATGTCACAAAAGGAAGAATTTTATCCCAGTCAGTGTGGTCAGGACGGATGTACATGGTAATCATGTGAGACAGCGTACGGTGGAAGCGCTCAGTAAGGCC
This sequence comes from Dermacentor variabilis, assembly GCF_050947875.1. Classification (NCBI taxonomy): domain Eukaryota; kingdom Metazoa; phylum Arthropoda; class Arachnida; order Ixodida; family Ixodidae; genus Dermacentor; species Dermacentor variabilis. Next base: position 77,737,307 of record NC_134577.1, on the reverse strand, counting down.
ATTGGTTTGCGGATGATAAGTAGAAGTAGGTTTGTGGACGGTATTAGTGGCTCGAAGGACTTCCTCGAGAACTTGTGAAATGAACGCCTTGCCACGGTCGCTGAGAAGAACGCGAGGAGCCCCGTGGCGCAAGACGATGGCGCGCAAGAAAAAGTCTGCGACCTCAGAAGCGGTGCCAGATCGCGGAGGGGCAGTCTCGGCATATCTTGTTAAATGGTTGACCGAAGTGACAATCTAACGCTGACCGGAGGGTGTCAACGGCAAGGGACCATATAAATCAATGCCAACAAATTCAAAAGGTGCGTCCGGGCAAGGGAGAGGTTGTAGTAAACCGGCAGGAGGGGATGTCGAGCGTTTGCGGTGCTGACATGACGCACAAGAGGCAATGTATTTGGCCACCGTTGTGGATAGGCCAGGCCAGAAGCAGCGGGTCTTTATGCGGTCGTAAGTCTTGTGGAAGCCTATATGGCCAGCCGATACATCGTCGTGAAGTGCCTCTAATACCCGCAAGCGAAGGCAGTGAGGTAGAACTGGGACCCACCGGTGACCTGTTGGGTGGTAAACGTAGTGGTGTAGCACGCCACCTTGAAGGCGGAATTGTCGAAGTTGGCGTCGCAAGCGGCTGTTGGGTGGTGCGGCGAACCCACTAAGGCGATCCATGAGAGCTCGACAGTAGGAGTCGGGTAGCTGAAGCAAGACGAAATCAGAGCGTGATGAAAGCGTAACTTGGTCCAGGGGTGTTATCGAGAGCTGGTGTGAGGCAGGCGTAGCATCAGAACGACGTGGTTGGGAAGACGACGCCGCGTTACCGGGAGAGTGTGAGATGGGAAGCGAAACAATGCGTCTGCATCATTATGGCGTTTTTCAGACTTGTACGTTATAGTGAAGTCATATTCTTGCAAGCGGAGTATTCAGCGTCCTAAGCATCCTGACATGTTTTTCATTGATGACAGCCAACACAGAGCATGATGGTCGGTGACGATGGTGAAGTGGCGGCCGTAAAGGTATGGGCGAAATTTCTGAATCGACCAAACGATAGCCAGGCATCCTTGCTCTGTAATAATGTAGTTCCGCTCAGCCGGAGAAAGTGTTCGGCTGTCATATGCTATGACTTGCTCTTCAGATGCTGTATTACGTTGCAGATGTACTGCGCCAATACCTTGTGCGCTTGCGTCAGTATGGAGTATGGGGGGGGGGCACGATTATCGAAGTGGCGAAGCACTGGTCCGGAAGTAAGATGCCGCTTAAGAGCTTGAAAAGCCGACTCGCAGTCGCTAGTCCAGGTGAAAGAGGCACCGGTAACCAGTAGCTTGTGTAGACGAGCTGCTATTGCTGCGAAGTTGCGTATAAATCTACGAAAATATGGCGCCAAGCCGAGGAAACTACGAGGAAACTACGTAGATCTTTCTGTTGCTGGGGGCGAGCAAACTGAACAACGGCACTAATCTTTTCAGGGTCAGGCTGGATGCCATCTTTTGAGACGACGTGACCCAATACTTTTATTGTTCTGCTTGCAAATTTGCATTTTTTGTATTGATCTGGAGACCAGCATTCGCAAGGCACTTGAGAACTTCGTCTAATCGATGAAGATGTTGGCTTAAGTCAGACGAAAAGATGACAATATCGTCCTGATAACAGAGGCATGTCTTCCATTTTAGACTACGAAGTATTTTGTCTAACATGCGCTCAAATGTGGCAGGAGCATTACAAAGGCCAAGAGGCATCACGTTAAATCCATAAAGGCCATCCGGTGTAGCGAATGCGGTCTTTTCTTTGTCAGTCTCGTTCATCGGAATTTTCCAATATCCTGATCGACGATCAAGGCTGGAGAAACACTCCGCCCCTTGTAGTGTGACCAAAGCGTCGTCAATTCGAGGTATTGGATATACGTCCTTGCGTGTGATCTTATTGAGCACTCGATAATCCACGCAAAAGCAAACTGAGCCATCTTCTTTCTTTACCAGGACCATGGGAGACGCCCATGGGCTAGATGAAGGTATTATTATCTTCCGCGCAAGCATGTCAGCAACCTGTTGTTCAATGACCTTTCGTTCGGACGGCGATACACGATAGGGGCGTCGTCCTATTATAGCGGAACCATCGGTTTCGATGCGGTGTGTAGCCGCAGGAGTTTGGCTCAACACAAGGGAACAGCTATCGAAACAGGCTTTGTGTTTTGCCAAGACCACCATTAAGGCTTCAGACTGCGCGGCTGTTAGGTAAGAGCCAAGAACGGCAGGAGGAGGGAAAGAATCATCCAAACCTGAGGTTGGTGCTGGCGATGAAGAAGGGCAAAGCGTGACTAGAGAGATAGGTTGAGTGTCGGCGAGGGTTGTCACAGTCATCCCTTTGGGCAGCATCACAGGATCTGGGGTCGTGTTGCAAGCAGACAGAAGGGCGCGGCCGCGTGACAACTGGACGAGACAGGTGGCAATGAGAAATCCGCGAGAAGTACAGCGGGAAGAAGGGGCGACTAAGGCGTCTCCGTCGGCGATCTGACTGAATGTTACGGCTACAACGTCTTCGTGACCAGGACGCAGGACGTAGTCTGCAGCGATGGCCAAGTTCACGCATGAGAGTGAAGAGTCCGCAACAGGTTCAAGCTCTGTATCCATGATGTGGACAACTTCCACTCTACATGAAATGACAGCTGAAGCAGAATGTAGGAAGTCCCAACCCAGTATAAGTTCATGGATACACGTTGGAAGAATGATAAACTCGATGTGGTGGCGTATGCCGTCGATGAGAACACGAGCAGTACACTGTCCGTCAGGGTGAATGAATGCATTATTAGCACCACGCAAAATATCTTCAAGATAAGTCGGTTTTACTTTAGGGAGCCGGGAACACAGATCACTCCGAAGAACAGAAACGGCGGCACCGGTATTGATGAGAGCTGACGCGGGAACACCTTCGACAGTCACAGAAAGCATGTTGGCTGCGCGAACAGGAGGAATTTTTGAAGACCGATAAGAAGCAGTTTCCCCTTCAAAAACTGCAACAGTTAGTTTTCCGAGTGCTGGTCGACAAAATGGGAAGTGGGGCGAAGCGGTGATGTAGAGCGCCGGTAAGGGGATGGAGAACGACGTCGGGCCGAACGGGAACTATGAGGCAGATTGGGAGCAGCTGGTGGAGACGGAGAACGCTGTTGCGGGAACGAGTGGGGTCCGGGATAGTAGTCGTCTGATCGTCGAGTGCGGTCTCTTTCGTGCTCAGCATAGCCTCGCCTTTCATCCTGTTGGCACCGGCGGCAGAAGCGAGAGATATGGCCGCGTATACCACAGTAAAAACAAACCGGACGAGGTGGACGCCACTGAGGGTACGATGGCGTAGTAGGTGCTCTGGTTCCCATCGAAGCGAAATGGTCATAGGAAACGCCAGTAGGCACGGAAGTCACGGTAGGGGTGGGTAGCGAAACAACATCCGCGTAGGTAGGTGTGGAGCGCGCTACCGGAGCAAAATGCGTCGTGGGTGTAGTCATCGCTGTCAACTCCTGCTTTACGACCTCGCGCAAGTCGAAGGTGGAGGCTGGGGCGCAGGCAGCAGGTGGACGCCTTAGGTCTTGTAGTTGAAGCTCTTCGCGGATGATGGTGCGGATAAGAGCACGTAGATTTGGAGAATGGGGATCCAGAGGATCGCTGCTGTCATGTGGAAGACGAATAGACTGCAGCTCGTCGAGGCGTTGACACGTTGAAGTGATGTCTTGGACAGAAGTCGGATTTTGCACGATTAAGGCGTTGAACGCGATAGGCCCAATGCCTTTTAAGATGTGGCGAACGCGTTCGGCTTCCGTCACGCTAGCATTCGCACTGCGGCACAGAGCCACGACATCCTCTATGTATGATGTGTGAGACTCTTGGGGAAGTTGGCGGCGCGTTCCCGGCTTCTCTTTGGCGAGTTCTGCACGGCCAGACGAGGAAGCAAAGATTTGCCGCAGCTTCGAGGTAAACGTGGACCAATCCGCGATGTCGGATTCGTGGTTGAAATACCACGTCTTTGCAATACCGGTCAAGTAGAAGGCGACGTGCCTCAATTTCTGGGTGTCGTTCCACTTCTTGCAAGAACTCACGCGGTCGTAGTGGTCGATCCGATCGTCTGCGCCATCACCGCGGAGTCCCGCAAAGACAGGGGGATCGCGCTGAGGGCTCGTCGCAGTCGAAGAGGGCACTGCAGGCGGGGTCGTCTGTGTGGTAGGGTTAGAGGCGCCGGAAGGGCCGGGGTTGGCAGTGTGCATTGTTGTAGGGGTAGGTGGGCGCAGGCGGCGACCGGAACGGAGCTCCAGGGAGGACGGGAGCGCGAGTGGACGTCGGGATCTTGACGTACCTCCACCACTTGATAATACCGAGACCGATGAAGTTGTCTAGCGCTGTTTATACCAAAAAAGGCAACGCCCCCAGCTCACGCGCGAAGAAGAAGAAGAACAGGGAAGATGATGATGGCTACGTACAAATGAAAACGACGAAGTACGGTAATAGTGCTTAGAATATATATATATATATATATATATATATATATATATATATATATATATATATATATATATATATATATATATATATATATATTCTCAGCATTATTCATACGCTTCATATTCTCACCTGTACATAGCCATCATCACCGTTTTCGGGCCTGGTGGTGAGGCTCTGACTCGAGAGAATAGAGAACAGACTGGCTGCCTAAACCTCATCTCAATAGTGGTGGAGTCTGCTGTCCGGTTCTTTCGTCCTCTCTCTCCAGGTCTCTCGGCAGCTTCACCTACGCTACATCCCTGCATCTCCGCTCGGGTCACCGCCTCTACCAACTGCACTCAACCATGTCACAAGCCCAGCAGACCAATACCACGACATGCACCTTGCCTGCTCGTGCAGCAACCCCTTCTTGGACAGTCACCACCCCTCAGAAGGATCCACCGGTGTTTCCTGGGCTTGCTGGGTGTTGAAGGCTGGTTGGAGCTATACGAGCGCGTGGGTAACTGTAACCACTGGAACGAATCAGCAAAACTTGCTCACGTCGCCTTCTACCTAACCGGCGTTGCGAAAACCTTGTTTTGCAATCATGAGCTCGATTTCATCAACTCAAACACCTTTAACACCACCTACGCCAGATTTTCGCGAACTCATCTGTCCGCTCCGATCCCGCCAAGTAGAAGCTTGCTGAGTGTGCTCAGCACTCGGGCGAGTCGTACACTTCGTACATAGAGGACGTTCTCGCCTTCTGACGCCGCATGAACACCCCGATGACATAGCGCTACGGCGTACGCCACCTGCTCAAGGGTATTGGGAATGTGGTATTCAATGATGTTGTAGTGCTGAATCCCACCACCGTCGCAGACATCATCAGTACGTGTCAGCGTCTCGATGAGCTTCATATGTTTCACTTAAACCCTCACACATCTGATTTCAAGGCGTCCAACGACAGCGAGCTACGTGCCTTGATTCGCTCCATCATCCGTGAGGAACTGCACGCCCAAGCTTCGTCAAACCCTCCTGAGGTCCATCTGCCGCCTCCTAGTGGCGGGCTACGCCATATCGTGAGAGAAGAGATAGCTGCCGTGACCTGCCCGCAAGTCCCGAGCCCGCAGCCTACCCCTACGCCAATTTACGCTCAGATTGCCTCTATAGTGCCACCCTCTCAGCAGCCAACACCACATGCCCCTGCACCAAACGTGTCATTGAGTCATATCACTACAAGACTACCACGTGTTCCGTTTTGCAACACATGGAGCCCCCCTCGACCGGTTTGTTTCTACTGCGGCATCCACGGCCACATTTCAAGGTTGTGAGACACCGTCAGCAAGATGAAAGACGTGGCTAAGATGGGTTTGAAATGGATGCGTTTTCTTGCCCTGTACCACAACGTCGGCGTTCTTACTACGATTACTATCTATGACGATTGCCATCTCCACAGGACTTCAACACTGCCGATTCATTACGTTTCCCACGTCGTCGCTCTCCATCAACGATGCAGCGCTCCTGTTTCCCTCTACGACCGGCTACTTCGTGCTCCGACCACCGCCCGGAAAACTAAATGGTGCAGCTTCACGAGGCAATGCTATATTCTTTGGACAACGTAACACTCCTCCGGAGCACCCATCAAATGTAATTTTGGAGTGTCTTGAAGGTGCCTGAATCGAAGCCTCCGTTGACACAGGTGCGCCTCTTTCCGTTATTAGTACGGACTTGTGTTCTCGATTGCGAAAAGTGAAGATACCTTATAATGGCCCTCCCCTTCGTTGTGCTAATGCAATTCTTGTTCAGCCCTTCGGCGTTTGCGCTGCGCGTGTTTTCACTGATGGCATCCATCCCCACATTCAGTTCGTCGTGCTGTCTTCGTGTACCTACGCGGTGATTTTGGGATGGGAGTTCCTGTCCTCCGCCTCAGCTTTCGTCTCTTGCCGTCATCGAACTATTCATATGACGGACACTGAATCTTCGTCCGCTTTCGATGCTCATACACTACATTTCGTCACCTTTACCGACTGTTTAATTCCCGCGGGCAATGAACGTATTCTCACACTGACTTCCGACACTATTCTTGATGGTTACGTGTTCCTTGCACCGAGCGGTCACTGCAGTTCTGGTGGGCTTAGCCTTACTCCTAGCGTGGTGCGGTTTCAGGACGGTAGAGCGTTCGTCGCTGTTCGTAACCCCACTTCTTCACCAGTTGTGCTCTCCCAGGTACTGTGACTTGCTTTACTGACGCCGAACCTCTTTCGCTGGTACCGCTTCACACCGAATCACCACGCAATAAGCTTCACGTAATTAAGCCTAAGTTAGGTTTATGGCAGCCAATAACGAAAACACGAAGAACAGACGTCCTTTTCACTAGACTGAGAATAGGACACACATTTGGCACTCATAATTTTCTTTTGACTGGTAACGAGCCTGCAACCTGTGGTAGATGTGGCGACTGGCTGACCGTCCTCCATGTCTTCCTGGAGTGCCGGGAAGCCGAAAAAGACAGGAGAAAACATTTTCCTTTTGCATACAGCCATCACGTCCCTCTGCATCCGGCCATGTTCCTTGGGGTAGAACCGCTTTTTGGTACCAAAGCAGTCCTCGCTTTCTTGAAAGGTGTTGTACTACATGTTACAAGCCCATTCATTTCTTAGCGCATTCTCTTTCCAGAGGATATCGCTAGGATAGATTCTCTGTATAGCACATGCCTCTAGGCCCTTGCGTTTCAAGGGTCCCGGTGAGGCACTAGTGCTCTAGACAATATTATACATCTAGACAATCACATATTTTATATATTGCATCATCCTTTCTCAATCCATTTTAATGTTCACAGTACTCGCCAATAGCCATTCCCATAACTTTATTACTCGTACATTTTATGGAATTGGCATCAACTCTTTTAGGCCCCTTTACAGCCACAGCGCATTAAGACCATAAACCCATCAGGCACTGGGAACTCATTAATCATTAGCATGGCGCTCTTTGGCCACATCTGGCCCTTGCGCCATTAAACATCAAATATTCATTCATTCACGTTTGTCTACCACAGCTGATTATCATACTGTTGCCACTGCTTTAACGGCCGCGGTAAATCCCGATCTCACCGCTGCGCAGAAATAAGATATTTTGGAACTTTTGGAAAAACACAGCGCGTTATTTGACGTTCACTCCAAGCTTCTCGGGCGCACTTCCGTCGCAGTATATCGCATCAAAACCTAAGGCAGTTCTATTGGACGCCGCCGCCCGTATCGCGTGTCTTCCACAGAACGGAAAATCATTGCCGATAACGTTGAAGACATGCTCAAAAGAGACATTATTCGGTCATTGGGCATTTCTTGGTCGTCGAAGATGGCTCTACGATTTTGCGTCCATTATCGAGCCCTTAATAAGATCACGCGCAAAGACGCCTATCCGATGCCAAGAATCGACGATGCCATTGGCTATCTCCAGGGTGCAGAATATTTCTCTAGTCTAGACCTCTGATCCGCGTACTGGCAAATCCCGATGCACGAAACTGACAAGGACAAGACAGTTTTTGCAACACCAGACGGACTTTACGAGTTCAACGTCATGCCCAGCAAGCATTAAGCGCCGACCTTGTCCTCTGTCACTTTGGTGAGAACGCACCAACTTGTGTGCACACCGACTCTAGTGGCCATGGCATCGGTGCTGCCCTTCTACAGCATGGTACCACCTCACAAGAGAGGGTTATTGCCTATGCCAGCCGCGCAATAATGGCTGCCGGAAAGAATTACTCGATTAGAGAACAGGAATGTCTCGCAGTAGTTTGGGCGATACAAGAATTTCGACCATATCCTTACGGACGCCACTTCACGGTTCTAGCCGACCACCACGCCTTATGCTGGTTGTCGTCAGTGAAAAATTTGTCTGGACGCCTTGTCACTCGATCGCGTCACTCAGCTCGCCTCATGTCAACGTTCTGACCCTTACTGCAAGAGCATTATCCAACGCCTCTGCAGAAATACTTCTGCACCAAATTCCAGATTACGTCGACAACTGAGACAACTTAAGCCCGACAACGATGTGCTTCACCGCTTGATTTACAACTGCGACGAACACCGCTGGGTACCTGCTCTGCCACGGTCGATGCGCGCACAAGTCCTTGAAACCTTTCAGGACGACCCATCTGCTGGCCATTTGGGTTTCCACAGAACATACCACCGCATCAGGAGCCACTTCTTTTGGCCTTCATACCTTCATAGCCAACTACGTCGCTTCTCGCGTCCAGTGTCAACGGCGGAAACAACAGACTTCGCGTCCTGCTGGGCTTTTAAAGTCCCATATCCCATATCCCATATCCCAAGACACCGTTTGCCATCGTTGGGATAGGACAAGTTGGCCCTCTGCCCATAACGCCGACAGGTTATCGATAGATCGTGCCAGCTGCTGACCAGCTCACACGTACGCAGATACCGCTCCTCTAAGCTCTAGTTCGGCCTCCGACGTTGCCACCTTCTTTCTGGATGTCATTGTGCTGCATCATGGTGCACCTCCTGTAATGTTAAGTGACCGCGGCAAGACTTTCATGCCAACAATGATCGCAGAAGTACTCGGAGCTTGTGGCACAGTTAATAAGACGACATCCGCATTCACCCTCAAACAAATTGCTTAACAGAGCGATTTCATGGCACACTAATATATGTGATATCAATGTATATCGGGTCAAACCACGACAATTGCGTCAAGCGTTTACCTTTTGTTACCTTTGCTCACAACACCGCTATCCAATGAACTACGGGGTACTCACTTTTCTATCTAGTTTACGGCCGTTCACCGACATTCACCATCCACACCGCTTTCTTCAATGCCCCAACTAACCCCTCGGCCAGTATACCCGAACAGTTCGTTTCAAGACTTGAGGAATGCCGTCAACGTGCTCGCTTCGACACAGAAGTCAGTCAGCTAGATCGCAAGCAACGTTACGACATCTCTCGTACTGACATCTCCTTTTGTTCTGGAGATGAAGTGCTCCTTTGGACGCCCCTTCGTACAGCCGGTTTTTTGTGAGAAGTTTGAATCCCGCTTCCTTGGACCCTGCATTATTAATGAAAAAACATTCCCCGTGAACTATCGCGTTACTCCCGTAGACGTTTCTTCGGACCATCGTTATCGTGGTTCAGAGATCGTTCACATTTGGCGCCTTAAACGATTCATTCGGCGTTTCTCTCCTGGCTAAGTCGTGGCCTATCTGACCATTTGCGCGTGCGGGAAAATTATTGTGAGCATTATTCATACGCTTCATATTCTCACCTGTACATACTCATCATCACCGTTTTGCGGCCCCGTGGTGGGCTCTCACTCAATAGAATAAAGAACAGACTTGGTTGCTAAACATCGTCTGGCAATATATATAAGTGTATACATAGTACATTAAATTATATGCTTTTTACGTATCGAACCCACGATATGATTATGACCACTTGAGGGCTTTTGAGGGCTTCTTTCACGCTAGAAAAAAACTTTTATGGGGCACGTATTGAGCAACAGAAAACTAGCAGGAGTATTTCATGTCGCTTTCCAATTCTCTCCTTGACACTTTTCTCCGAAATATAACATTTGTGAAGTTGATTAATTATTTAAGCCTGAATGTCTAATAAACGGGATGAAAAGAAAGATATTTGAGTATCTCTAATCGCGAGCAAACAAAATTACCTTGGTTCTGTCCAGGTACGTGGCATTGGCCTATTTTTAAACTCCGGCTAAAGTTAGCTCGCGCACACCGTTTATGCAGCGACTAAATTTTTCAATGACAAAGCAATGACAAATATAACAAGCACAAACCCGCGGCTATTCTTAGTTTGTTTACCCCAACATTTCTCAAAAAAGGAAGATTACAGTGCTAAGCGCATGTGGACGGAAGGACACACCAGTGACATATACCACAACAGTTTTCGTCGCTGCACCAAACTTTTGCAAGCAATGCAGTAGATTCTCGTGACTATGTATTTATCTCTTTAGCTAAACAGATAAAGAGAGTGCCCCAAGAATTCAGTTTATGCTTTCGAAAAGGTCGCTTCACCGACTGAATCTACTGAGTAAATAAATTAGAGGTTAGGGCGAAGTTATGCCTTCTCATTTTTCTTACGCAGGATGTACTAGGTATCACACACCAAGATTTAAAAATGTGAAAATGCCGTGTATCTGGACCGAACCAAGGTAATGTTACCCTGTACTTGGCTCTTTGAGGTCTTCACCTCTCGCCAGAAAAAAAGGACAACCATAGCTTTCACAAGAAAGAAAATGACCAAATATCCGCTCTTACTCAGTGGCCGACCGCTGCCATATGGTCTCAGCGATTCGTGATAGAAATCGCTCTTGGGGACCCCAGTTAAAAAAAAACTACGTGCCAGGATTGCTGCAGCGTCGTAACTTTTTAAATGTATGGCGGGTGTACGATGGGGCTGCCCCTGCCGCTCAATGGTACTACTTGCAAACGCCTATGGGGAATGCGCATTGTAGTATTGGCCACCGGTGCTTCAGAGATTATCACCAGCAAACAAAAGGACTCTGGAAGCCGCGGGGTACAACTGCCTGCCGATTCGCTTGGGCCTCCCGACGAGGTCTTCAGCCTAGAGAACAGTAGCGGAAGCAGGATGTCTGCCGCTAGTTGTCCCCGCTTCCCCAGAAATGGTGAGTAACCATTTTCGGCATGTTCTCCAAAGGAGGAGGCACTTCATGTACCGCGTCCACGTGACGCACAGTAAGTCTAGCTTTGGCCAAGCTGTGCAAATCCTGCCCCTTATTCCGACATTCAGCCACAGAAATTACTGCCTCCGACTTTTTCTCCCTGGGCACTTTCGCCTCTAGACATGAACCAGTTTGTGCCCCGTGTAAATGGGACAAAGAGTCGCATGCCACAGGCCGCGCTACTGCAGACCATTCATCACTACTTAGCCGAGAAATGCACTCAGCATACGCGCATTTACACTGATGAGGTAACCACTCGGAAAACTTCCTGGTGTGTCTGTTATGTGCCCTAAACAAAAGCCCTCTTATCGGCTGCAGTGAAGGATATCCTCAAGGACTACAGAGTTTCAGGCGTCAAAGCGCGTGACCATTGGCCACTGCGCTGAGCGCGTGACCAATGGGCGATGCTTATTTAAGTGCTTGTTGGGTGATATAGCGTGAACTCGATGCACACCAGATGCAGATATCATCGGTATAGATGGTAATGTGTACTCGTCGCGGCAGGTTCCTTCTTAGGTGTATCAGGGTGAGATTGAGTAGGAACGGGCTGAGCACAGCGCCCTGGCGTACGACCTTCCGCACTGTGTAAGACTGTGTAGGTCCGTTCGGAGTATTTTAAATATTTTGCGCTCTGGTAAATAGTTTTCTATCCAATTATATAGCTTTCCTCCGAGGCCAAGACTAGCCAAAGCTGCGAGATTGGCTTCGTGAAAAACGAAGCCAAGGCATGCCTTGATGTCAAGAAAAACGGCCCTCGGGATGCGGCCAGCGTGAATGTCCTCTTGAAGTGAAGATACGAGGGCGCTTGTATAATCGGTAGCAGACCTGCTTTGGCGGAGGCCGTTCATTTCTTGGCGAAACATATTGTGGCTTTCAAGGAATCATGTAATACGTGTTTAGATCATATGCTCCATCAGCTCACCTACACAGCTCAATAGGGCGACGAGCCAGCGAGACGCGGAGCTTGCTGGCGGTTTAAAATGCTTCAGAATCGGCACGACCTTCTCCAGCTTCATTACAGTTGGGACATCACGAGACATCCACGAAGAAGCATAATGTTCTCACGTGGTAGTGACGGTCAATAAATCAAAACGGTGAATGGCGAAACCAGCATTGTGTTGGGGTAACTTGTCCCCACAAAAGAAAGTTACACTCAATATACAGCAATAACGGTGAAAACGATGAGGGTTCGTCAAAAATGTCATGAGTGAGTCAAGCGCGTTGGATTTTAATCGCTGGGACCCGCGTGTCTTCTACAAAGTTCTACATTATTCGCGTCGTGCACACATGCAATCAGGTTGCACCAGGTTCGGTGATAGACAGCGGATGGAACCATCGATAACATTCCAGAAACTTTCTGATACATGCAGTCGCGTCCGGCACTGTGAGAAAACATTTGTTAGGCGGTGAAAATTGGTTGCCCGATGAAGATAAACAAATGGTCGTGTCAATAACCCCTTCTTAAAAAGCATCGACCCCATACTGCAAACAAACGAAAGTAATAAACAAAAGCACCCTTAGCAAACAAACAACGATGTAAGGAAGTTCGTCATCCTGCGATAAGGGGTTAAGACGCACCACGTGGACCAGTTCAGATCATGCGGGGCGCCGCTGTAATTGCGAATTGCCATCCGGCATGACCTCATACTCCAGTTCGTCAATACGTCTGATGATCTTGTAGTGTCCGAAATAGCGTCGCAGTAGTTTCTCACTGAGTCGTCGTCGACGCATCCAGGTCCAAACCGAAACACGGTGGCCAGTCTGTACTTGATATAGCGTCATCTGAGCTTGTAGTGTCGGTTGTCGGTACGCTGCCGGTTCTTCATGCGTGGGCGGGTGAGCTGTCGGGATTCTTCGGCACGCTGGAGATAGATGGCGACGACAAGATTATTTTTCTTGGTGACATGCGGCAGCATCGCGTCGAGAGTCGTCGTCTGGTTCCTGCCGTAAACCAGCTTGAACGGCGTGATGTGCTTTGTTTCTTGCACCACCGTGTTGTAAGCGAAGGTTACGTGTGGCAGGACGGCATCCCAGGTCTTGTGTTCGGCATCGACGTACATTGGTAGCATGTCGGCGAGTGTCTCATTCAGGTGCTCCTTAAGACCATTCGTCTGTGGGTGGTAGGCAGTTGCCCTCCTGTGCCTTGTCTGTCTGTACTGCAGAATGACTTGGGTGAGCTCAGCTGTAAAGGCCATTCCTCTGCCGGTGATGAGGACTTCTGGGGCGCCATGTCTCAGCAGGATTTTCTTGACGTAGAATTTCACCACTTCGGCTGTGCTACCTCAGGGCAGAGCTTTCGTTTAAGCGAAGCGGGTGGGGTAGTCCATCACCATGGCCATACTCTTATTTCTGATTGTCGAAGTCGGAAAGGATGGCAAGAAATCCATCCCTATCTGCTGAAATGGTAAGCAAGTAGGCTTGGTTGGATGTAGTAATACCGCTGGTCTTGTTGGTGGTGTCTAGCGCCGCTGACAGTCTCGGCATGTCTTGACGTAACGTGCGACGTCGGCGATCAGGCGTGGTCAGTAATACTTTTCGTGTATCATTGATAGCGTCCGGCAAAATCCGAGGTGACCAGCGGTCGGATCGTCATACAGGGCTGGCGGTACATCCGGATTCAGTGCTGAGGTAGCATCAAGAAGGTAGTTGGCGCAGACTGGTGAGAAGTTCTTCTTTACTACTATATTGTTTTAAATTAAGAATGAAGACAATTCTCGCTTAAATTCCCTGGGGACAAGGTCGGTGTACCCTTCCAAATACCCAACCGAGGCTTTTTAGCTCCGGGTCGGCTCGTTGCTGTTCAATGAAGTCTTCCGCGCTTATTATTCCAAGGAAGGCGTCGGCATCCTCGTTATCTTGCGGCGGCTAGTCAATGGGGGCGTGTGATAGCCAATCGAAATGAGAGTTTCGGACTTAAAGGTTACAGTGGTGTCATATTCTTGTAGTCTGAGGCTCCACCGCGCCAGCCGTCCTGAAGGATCCTTTAAATTCGCTAACCAACAGAACGTGTGATAGTCGCTGATGACTTTGAATGGCCTATCATATAGGTAAGGGCGAAATTTTGCTGTAGCCCAAACGATGGTGAGCCATTCCTTTTCTTTCGTAGAATAATTGCCTTCCGCTTTTGACAGAGACCCACTAGCGTAAGCTATCACCCATTCAAGTCCATTTTTCCTCTGGACTAGAACGGCACCGAGGCCTTGGCTACAGGCGTCAGTATGGATTGCTGTATCAGCATACTCGTGGAAGTGCGCAGTTACCGGTGGTGACCCTACGCCTCATTTGAGCTGTTCAAATAGATCGGCCTGCGGCGTTTCCCACTTGAACGCGACATCACATTTTGTTAGATGTGTCAACGGCTCAGCAATGCCTGAAAAGTTCTTTACAATGCGCCTGTAGTAGGCAAAGATGCCAAGGAATCTACGCATTGCCTTCTTGTGGATGCACTGCTGCAACTTGTCGATGGAGGCTGTCTTCTGTGGGTCGGAGCGGACTCCAGATATGCTAAAGACGTGGCGCAGGAACAGAGGCTCATCGTAATCGAAGCGGCACTTTTCCGGCTTCAGAGTGAACCCTTATGACTTGATTGCCTCTAGCACTGTCGCAAGCCGCATAAGGTGATTGTCAAAATTTCCGCCGAAGACATACAACGGCATCATCCAGGTATACAAGACAAGTCTGCCACTTCAACCCTGCTAACACCTTGTCCATGACGCATTCTAACGTTGCAGGCGCCAAGTAAAGTCCGTATGGCATGGCCTTGATCTCGTACAAGCTGTCTGGCTTGATGAAAGCAGTGTTGTCCTGATCTCTCTCGTCGACCTATATTTGCCAGTAGCTAGACTTGAGATTCATGGACGCGAAATCTTTAGCGCTGCAAAGCTGATCCATTGTGTCGTCTATCCTTGGGGGCGTGTATACGTCCTTCTTAGTGATCTTGTTCAGTCGACGATAATCGACACAAAAGCGTAGGCTTCCATATTTTTCCTCCACTAAAACCGGATATGCCCACGGGCTTTTAGACAGCTGGATGATGTCGCGCAGCACTTCGTCGACTTGTTAGCTTATAGCTCAACCTTCTCGTGTCGAAATTCGGTAATGGCTCCAGTGGAGTGGTCAAGCGCACTCTTCGGTTATTATGCGACGCTTTCCGACAGGTGTTTGTCGAATCCTCGATGACGTCGAAAAGCAGTCCTTGTATGATCGAAGTAGCCTCCTGAGCTGCTGCTGCTTAATCTCTAGGAGACTTGGATTTATGTCGAAGTCTGGTTCGGGAACTGCGGCCGCCGGGGTAGATGCGCAGAATCCGATAGGACAAACGCATTGTTGATTTCCAGAATTTACTCGATATATGCGATCGTCATGCCCTTGATTACGTGCTTGAACTCCTGGCTCAAGTGTGTCAGCAACACATTCATTTTTCGTCCGTGCAGTCTAGCGATCTTTCTTGCGACCCAAATTTCACGGTCGAGTAGTAGACGTTGGTCACCTTCGGTGACGTCTTCTACGTCTGCAATTGCTTTGGTGCCTACTTAAATGATTATGCTGGAGTGAGCCACAATGCTGACTTGATATTCGAGCACATTCAAGGCGTGGTGACTACGACAGCTCTCTGGCGGTATCGCCTGATCTTCCAATAGCATTATTGACTTCGACTTCAGGGGCCGTATACCGTAAAACTTTTCCAATATGCTTTTGTTCCAATTCCCGACGACAAATGTGCGTAACACCCAACGCAAGCATCGGGAGGTCACACGTACGGTTGTCTGAACAAACCGATCAAATGCTCCCCTCATTCATAGGAAGTCACTTTGCTTGAAAAATGAGTAACATTGCCTGCACTGAGCGGCTTGTCTTATCTAATTGGCTGACAAGAGGCGAGGGGCATGCTCCAGTGGATAGGGATTCGATGAGGCCGAGCCACTACACTGAATATCGATAACCGGATGAAGAGGGTGGTGCCGACGTCCGCGATTGGTCCGCTTTCTCTTACTTAGCTTGCGGTGGCTCGTCGAAAATCGCGGCGGCATGCAACGGAAGCTTAAGGTTTACGTTAAACGGATCTTCAGCAAGGAAGAGTTGGCAAAACGAGGTCGTAAACGTGCCGAAAGATCTCAAAAACGTTACATGGCCTCGCAAATAGTTTTATTACACGCAAATAAACCCATTCTCTCAGGCAGGGGCGAATAGGCATTGCCGGAGCGATCGGCGGCAGCCATCTTTTATTCCTTTCGAAACAAGGTAGCCTGCGGCTATTCAGAAGGAAATTCACTTTTGTTCGGCATATTAATGCATCTTTAGCGCGCACACGTCACTTTGACGCGGTCAGTTTTTTGCGGTTTTGTGACGTTGCATGAGAGGCAGGTGAAGTGGGTGCAGCCTGAAAACATTTGACCAATTGCCGAGGGCTAAGGGCGAAAGGCGTCGAATCAGAAATGACTTTTTTTGTTTTGTACGGTCAAATTGTGCATAATCAGTGTGTACACGTCATATCAGATTGGGAGCAATCACGGTTTTCGTGGCGTCGCGTGACTGACAGGTGAAGTGGGGGGGGGGTCGAAAAAGTTTTTGACTAATCGCGGTGGGCTGATTGCAGAATTGGAATAGAACAGTTTGGAATAGTTTTACGTTGTAGCGCCCCAGGTCAAAGATTACCCCGAGTTGGTTCTGGACGTCATTGCCGAGAATGACGTCTCTTGAACACTATTGGAGGACAACGAAGGTGGCTTCTTAGGTCCAGTCTTGAACAGTAATTTTTGTGGTTCATGCACCAGTCGGCGTTGTGAGATCTCCTGCAGCCGTCCGAATTTGAGTGCCTCCCCATGCAGTCTGAACCGCCTTCAACTGGTTGGCGAAGGGTCCACTTAGGACGGAGTAGTCGGCTTCTGCGTCTACTAAGGCGGTGACTGCGTGACCGTCGACAAGCAGGTCGAGATCGATGGTTCTTTGTCTTGTGTTGCAATTTGGTCTTGGCTTCGGATCAGGGCCGCGTCAGGTCGAACTGAAGCTGGACCATCAATCGTCAAGTCGTCTTTCGTGGGTCTATTCTTCACTTTATGGCTTCGTCGGTATGGCGGCATCTGGTTAATATATCGTCGAGATCGCCTTTTTGGCGCCTTCGTCGGCGGCGCAGGATCTTCGTCAGTTCGACGAACAGCAACTGCACCTCCATTGATTTCTGCTTTAGGTTTGCGCATATAGGCTGACGGAGCGGCTCCGGGCTCGCCCAGTGTTGTGAAGGAGCTGCGGCGACAGGTTACGGCCTGGTGACGGCAAACGGGGTGGTCGTCGAGGGCTTCACAGTGTGGCAGCGTGATAGTAGGTGATGTCACCTGGGCGTTCACCTTGCTGTGGGCGCGGTGTGTTGATGGCGAACACTCGCAGTCTCATCTCACGGTAAGGGCATCGGCGGTAGATGTGCCCGGCTTCTCCGCAGTGATAGCAAAGTGGACGGTGGTCGGGGGTGCGTCATACGTCAGTCTTCCTTGGAATGCTGACTGGGACGATGGGTTGGCGGGCTGGCGGTGGGGGTGGAGGTGGCCGACGGAACTGTGTCGTCACTGGTCCCTGCCGTGGCGCGAAAGAGGAAGGTGACAGCGGGCTACAGCGGCATATGTTATCGCTTGCGCCTGAGGCAGCGACGATTCAGGGGCTACTCTGAGTTCTTGTTGGAGCCCCTCAAGTCTGACGACGGCAATCGAAGACACTTGAGGCTGTTATGAAGGTAACAGCTTCTGTAGCTTCTCCCGATCGACCACTCGTATAGTCTCGGGCAGGTAGGCGGTGGTTAGTGACTGAACTCCGGCTTGGTTTGCTGAGTTTGCGCCGTGGTTTAATGGCAGTATCTGCATTTCCAGTGTCTTCTCAATTCTGGTTGCCTCATGAAGAAACTCGTTGACGGTCTTCGGTGGGCTTCGTACCATTCCGGCCAAAAGTTCCTGCTTCACACCACACATGAGTAGGCTGACTTTCTTCTCCTCGGACATTTCCGGGTCGGCATGGCAGAATAAGTGATCGATCCTTTTGTAAAGATGGCAACATTCTAGCTTGGTAGCTGCACTCGGATTTCAAGCAGTTTCCGTCCTTTTCTTCCGCACGATGATCGTAAAGGCCTGCAGGAAGAAACTACGGAATAGGTCCCATGTTGTCAAGGTCGACTCCCGGTTCTCAAAGCACGTTCTGGCGGCGTCTTCTAAGGCGAAGTATACATGACGCAGCTTGTCGTCGGAGTCGCCGTTGTTGAAAGTCGTGATTTGTTCATAGGTCTTCAGCTAGAATTCTGGGTCTTCAGTCACTGATCCATGGAAGGATGGAGAGTATCGAGTTGTGCAGGAGAACGGGGGACGCTAGGGCAGCCATTAGGGTTGTCTTGGCCACGATCGTCTTGGTTGTTTCAGGTAGAAGTCTGTGCTGCGGGGGCAGCTGTTGCGGCGGCTTGCTCAATGATCTGGGATGACGTTGGTTTTGTCTTTGCGGTCCGGGTTTGGACCACGGCTTATCGGGGGCATCCGGTACATAAACTAACAAGCACCCCCACCAGATGTCACGTGGTAGTGATGGCAAAGAAAGCAAAACGGTGAATGGTGAAACTAGCGTTTTATTGGGCGAACTTGTGCCCATAAAAGCAAGTTACATTCAAACGACAGCAATGGCGGCGAACATGATCGGCGGTCGTCGAAAATCAGATCAGCGGTCAAGCGCATCGGCTTTTCTACATCAGCCGTCAAATGTTCCAGAGTAATCGCTGGGTCCCACATGTCTTCCATAAAGTTCTAGACGATCCCGCGTCAGGCATGCATGCAATCAGATTACACACCCTTCGGTGACAGAGAGCAGGTGGAACCATCCATCACATTTGAGAAACTTCCGATATATGCAGGCGCGTCCTGCGCTGTGCGATAACATTTGTTAGGTGGTAAAACATGGTTGCCCGATAGAGATTAGCTAGTACACGCATCAATAGTGAAGGAGGCGCAGGCGGGAGGTGCGGGGCTCAGAAGGCTTCACAGCCTATTTTGTCATGGGCCGGAGACGTGTGTCTGTTTGATTCAGCGATAGCGGTGGTGAGATCTTCAATTGTGAAAGGTAGATTGAAAGCTGGCGCTGCCGCCTGTGGGATGCCAGACTATCTGCCGAGAGAATCGAAGGCCTTGAACACGCTGATAGTAGTCCGCAGTATTCATCTGAGATTTCTTTGAGAGCTTCGTTCGTACAAAGAGAGTGCAGAAAAGGGGTGAAACTGTTGGTTCGGTGTGCGCATAGCTCCGAAGATCCGCCAAATTTCGGCTGTACGTTGACGCACACCTCACGTGGAACAGATGTCGCACCATCTTTGCCGACTACGTTTATCCAGGTATCGCCGCATTTGACGTTATGTCCATCGGTATGCACGGAGGTCTTCAAGGCAATGTGTCCGTAAAACTTTCCATTCAGCACGCCTACGGATGGCGCACAGTCTTTTAAATTTCTCGTCATTTGCGGGTAGGCAGTGCTCCAGTTGAAATTCATGTGCATTTACTCAGACAATGAGTCACTGTGATGAGTAACCCCTCGTTCTGGATTGCAGCAGTAATTACCCTGCCTGCACCGCAATTGTATGCATCGTAATCTGTAGATTTTGTAAGGACTTTTATTCGTAACATCTGCATACCAACAACCGACATGAATATTGGGTAATGGTCGCGCCTGCGTGTTTCCAATTCAGTACACGAGGCAAAGTTTTCGGGAACAGAAGTTGTTACGAAGATCACGCCAATGCTGCTTGTATTGCATAGGCCTCTGAGGTGTGTTAGACTGCCATCATTTAGAGGTTCAATTGAATCATTTGAGATGCTCTGCCAACTTGGCTCCTCGTGCACATGCGTTTGAGTTGTCCCGAATTTCATTTAGAGCCTTCAACTCTCCACAAATATAATGTGGAGAAGTTCACAAAATATGTAACCAGCCGCTAGCAGTTCTACCAAACTAAACCGTTATGCTCTCAAACTGAAATTACATCCAAAGGAAATCCTATACAATATTTGTTAAAAAATCAGCACTTTAGGAAAGTGTTCTGGAAGGCGCCATGATTCATCTATCGCCAAAGTATATACATTGAAAACTTGTTTGTACATGCAAACGTAGACCTAAAGTCTACCATGGGCCTAACGATCTGTTGTCGCTCTAAAGGTAAGTTCGGCAAACTCCTTCAAAAGGGAAGTTAAACGCAAAACACTGCAATTTATTTGGCGCATTAAATTTACCTGGACTTGTTGACACAATATTGATATGTTGAGATCTTCGCTTCACCGCAAGCAAGGGATCAGCGATACTGGACAGGCAATGTATTTTAGATTAAACTTCTAAACACAGTGGTACAACACTTCCGCATATCAAGAAGCAATAGTGACATTTCTTTCATTCTGCAGTCGAACTTTTGGTTCACCAAAATTAGGAAATATAGTCTTATCTGATCCACATGTTTCAAACACTCTATCAAGGTGATATGACTGCGTGAAAAGAGACTCAGGAGTATATTCACTACACTAATGACAGAACACTCACCAGTATCTTGGATAGTGTTTATCTATCTATTTTAAATATCATAATGCGGTTTTACGGATAGTTGTATCTGGAATGATTATAATGCCGCCTTCACTAATTCATTCCTTTTCTGATATATTCAAAAATGCCTACTTTGTTGTAAACAACGCTTTGCTAATTTACTAGCATACCGAATTGAAATTTTTGCGGAGCGAAACTCCCTCAGTATTAGATTAGTGCCTATTTCTCTCATATTTTTGATGCGAAAACGTCGAATGGACCATTGAGCGAAAATGCCAGAGTATGTTGCCTTTAGCAGCGAAACAGCAGGTCAATTTCCATTGTCTGCAACGGCCCGGTCAAGATCGCGCTTCGACAGACAAGAGCCGGCGGATAGGAGCAGCTGCGGCCGCTTAGCCATCGCCTCCTAAATAGCAGGCCCGTGCACTATGGTTTATGACGTCAAGGTCCTTGGACCTAAATTTCCACTGTCAAGCCAGCGTGACGAATGCTGATGACGTCAAAATCACAGCGGCTTACTTAGGAGCATAACCACTAGATTCTAAGGCAGTCGGGCAAGGTAGCATGACGTCATTGATCAAAGTGCACAGGCCTTGTGCTATCTAGGAGGCGTTGGCTTAGCGCCGCAGGTATTGCGTGAGGGGAAAGGGCATCGCCGCGACGGCACGTCACCATCCCTCCCGAAAGCCTGTGTTATACATTCATTCTTTGTCCGCGAAGCTCTCGCCAAAGTTCTAACTGCGTATCGGTAAGGCCAAGTAAAAAAGTCTCAACAAGCTCGCTCGCCCGCTAGCAGTTCATGAGCGGAAGGACTGCTCAGCGACGTACAGCTGGACAATAGCACTTTTGCATTCTCAAATTATAACAAGTCTTTAAGTGCCCTCGGATTTCTTATTATCTCTATTTCTCCCGATAGTGCGTCTACGCGTGCTGTGCACTTTCGGTGTTTGGTTATATCTTCAGCCGAACACATATTGCTAGGCGAAAGTTTGTTAGGCCTGGTACACATCTCACTCTTGCTGTCACTTCTTTCTATTAAAAATTCGAGCCAATTCATACATTTATACTTAGTTTTAGTAAAAATTGGAACAATTATTTTGCATCACCTACTTATACGCGTACATCTTTTCTGTTCGTAGTTTTTTTTGGCGGTTCTTTAAAAAAACTTGTCACCAGTACCACGATTTGTTCATTCCATCAAAGTACGAAGTGACCTTCCCACATCCATTTCTTTTTCTGTTTCTTTCAAAGAACTATGACTCCAGTTTTCTTACGCTATGCTCGCGCTTATTATTCTCCTTACCCACTGAGTGTTGAGGGAGATGGCTAGCCATACATAAAAACGCTGCTACGGAGAGCAGCTGCTGCCCTTGTGAACACAAGTTCAGTTCTCGAAACTATCCCTCCATTGAGAGTCCTTGTTCGACTGCTGCTTATCGCGCCAAAACTCAACTTTCCTGCGAACTTTCGTCATGTTTCTTAGCGAAGTTATCATTCATACACTATTATTTTATTTTTATATGCAATAAAATTTCACTGCATGCTTATTGAAGTCATCGAGTGGTTATTGTGTTCAGGAGAAGTGGGAGTATGCGATGTGCAGAACGTGGTATACGACGATGCGACAACTCGACTAGATGTGGATCAGTAGGCGAAGTACATGGGTGGCAGGTTAATCTCTTTATTTGTTGCAGAGATGGAGATGCAAAAATAACATCAAACTTGTCATTTATACGGCATGCCAAAACTTCTGGCACTTGTTGAAACAAATCTCAATAAAATGCGCAGTTCCTAGCGGTAATCATTAAGAACAGCTGGATTATCGTCGAATCTATTCGATGACTCTGATATGCTGGGCACGCATGAGTGTAGTCACATGGCCCTTTCTTACGCTTCATTCATTTCCGTTCTTTCTTGCACACATAAAAACATGGTGTCCATCCTGCTGAATGTCATTTTCACGTCTCTTCCTATTATCTATGACTTCTAAACCACTAGCATCACAAATAGTGAAATATTTACAAAGCCAACAACAAATTGTTTAGTATTATTGGGTGTCGCGAAAAAGAAGAATCACTCGCGCAATTTCAGAAAGGTTATAAAAAACATGCAAATAATCTTCTTTGCGTAGAATGACTAGTTGGTTTCGGTAGTTACTGATGACAAACTCTATTACATTCTGCTTTCATTTACCGCGGAATATTAGTAATACACTTTCCTTGAAACAACACTTTACTTACTTACTGTCCATTGCCTCATGTCTGTTCGGTTGTTTTGTTCCAAATGCCACTAAGAAATAACCTATCCCCTAAGCCGATTGATGCTTTAGGGCCTCATGCAGGGGAAAGAGAATTGAAAAAGTGGCTGTAGCCTGAAGAGAGGTCTATAGTGCTGCAAGAGCTACGGCGCTGTGCCGTGCCGTTATGAAGTGACAGTGACCGACTGTGATTGTACGTCTATGTTCCTTTCTTACTTTACTCTGCTATCACTTTACCTCTCCCTCCACTCTCTCCCCAGTGTAGAAGAGCAAACTAGGTCTTTCCATCTGGTTAACCTCGCTGCCTTTCCCCTTTCTTCTGTCTCTCTCTCTAGGGTCCCATGCGAAAGTTTATTGCTGTTTTCCTTCTGGTACATTCGGCGTTTAGGGGACACAGGTGATCCTATTTTTCGCATCTGCGTCCACAGCCTGGAGGGACACTCACTAACACTTTCACGGGTAGGATTGCTACACGCACACAAATCCCTAATACGTTGCAATGGAGCACATAGCCTAACGTAGCTCCGTATAAAAGAACATCCCATGCACTCTATCGGCTGCAAATTCTCTTTTTCTACTTATATTTATTGTTTTGTTCATGTGGCCAGTAATAATTTGCGTGCCTCATAATTTCTCTATGTTCTCCTTGACCTCACACTACGTAACTTCGCCTAAATTATAGTTACAAAAATAGAATCGTGTACGAATGAATAAAATTTCTGTCCAGCACCACATAACAATTTAACATAACACTTTCATATTAGGCCTCGATAATCGTCAAGGCACTTCCCCAGTATTTGTGCGCTACTTCACAGATCGCATAAAGACTGCTTCAAGAGCTCATTTTCCTAATGCGGAATGAGTTATTTCATACACTTACAAGCATTTAGCACATGCATGGTCTGCGAATGAGCGCTCACACGGGAGAAACGCTTCGCATCCAAATAGACAATCATCGAGGAATGTTTCTGCCGTCATATTGTTAAGCCACGCTTAGGAAAGTCCTGAAAGGTTAGTAGAGAAAGCTGCATTTTCAAATACACCTGAAATGCGCGTTAACGAGCCACCCAGCAGTTAGAACGTGTCCTTGTAATCAGTCGAAATGATGGCGAATAATCGGTGTTCTCTCTTCACCGCAGCGTTATCAGATTCATGCAAGTCCCATATGCGGGGTCACTCCGGTAATGTTATCCAGCGTTTTACTGTATTTGACTGCGTCGTCGGAACAAGCAATTCAAAGCCTGTTGTGGTTCAGTAAATGAAGCAAACCACAAGAATTTGCTTATATATTTCAAGGACGTAATTGATGATCTACCATTGAAGGTCACTTAAATTACAAGAAATGTGAAAGGAAGTTGTAGACCTATGTCAAGGGCAATGTACTTAGCAGCAAATATATTTGTATATATTGTCCAATCATTGTTAAAAGTTAGCCAGCGATGAAAAGAAAAAAAGTGCGATAAACCGCATTTCTTTATTGCCTGTCGTAAGATAACTTGTTTATATTTATTTGGCCAAATAAGACGTGGTTCCGAGGTTCTGTTATGGCCCGGTCCATAAAAGAGTCCTCGAGAAACCTTTTTATCTGTCTAAACGCCGGAAACAATTCTTCCTCACGTAGAGTAAGACCTTGCAATCAAAGAAACATTCTTTAGATGTTGTAATTCACATAATGGTATCTAAACAGATCATTTTTATTGTCTTATATATCTGGATTTCTTTTATAAAGTTCCAATAAATACCAATTATTTGTATGTTTTAGGCTTACTTCGAAGTTTAAATGATTTAGTTCTGCACAAATATGGATCCCCTACAAATTACACAGTTATGCTTGCTTAAAAAGGCTCTAAGGACAATATATTGCACAACCTGAAAGCTAGGGAAATTATCAATGAATCACACACACTACACCATCTATAAAGAATTTGCAAAAGAAAATATCTGCTTACGGTATTGTTGCTTGTAGTCCTCTAAAAGAAAAATAGGCAAGTAATGTCAGGTTGTGTACACCGTCATTTTCAACGTACGAAAGGAACAAACTAGTCATCAGATTACAAAACCATAAAATGTTCTTTGTAAGAGTTCCCCCCTCAAATTTCTCAAATGAGGAATTCAGCGTCAGCGCAATAATGCACCCCGCGCGTCCTTACAAGTAATCTACCTATTAATATAAATCATGCATGTACACAAAGAATGCATGCCTGTATAATATATTTTTATAGAATAACAATTCCGGCAGAAGCGATATTGCAATTGTTGTCGACGATAATAAAGTAAAAGGTAGTGTACAAGCAAAGTAGTGACATGACTTGTACAAACTCTTCATCCGTGAGGCGTTTCTGCGGCCGCGCTTCTCTATCGCACTTTCCTCTAAACACACTGCCTCATTCAGTAGGGCCGCCGTAAAAAAAATATGTGCACACACGCGTCACGCGTGCGTGCGCATATGTTCCTACAAGGTTGGCTGTGCATGGGACGCAGATTAGATTCCAATTAGCGTTGGCAACACATTGCAGTTCTTAACGGCGAGGAGAGGACTCTACACAGTGACAAAAACGCAGTGGCCGAAGTCGGCGTTATAGTTTCTTCCGTGAACGACACGTACGCAGTCACCCAAAATCGCAGGAAACAGCTACAGTTAAGAGCAGCTCATACCTAGTGGCAAGTAGCGAGTGGGCAAAGTTAGCGTGAAAGAGGTTCATTGCAACAAATTCATCAAACAAATCAAGGTCCTAAAGAAGTAAGTTTCAGCTCTGCGTAATAGCAAACCAATTTTAATTCGTTATCATTCTTAAGGCACTTCACGCACTGTCCAGTGGCTAGCTGTCTGTCTATCTAGCCTCGTTTGTACGTAGCGGTTTCCCCGCCTATATGGGTCATGGTCGAATGGGTAGCGGTGTGGGTAGCGGTGCTGCGGTAAAAAGGTTTAAAGCCAACCATCGGCTCAATTTGCGTCGCTGAGTATGTGGCAGTGTGTATATACGTGTCGCTCTTTAGTGAACCCTTTTGCGCCTTCATGGGTGCCTGTAAATGGGAGCTTGGAAGGCGCCGCTGTTTAACGACACTCTTCGACACCGACTCAAAGCCCTGTGGATGTTCCATTCGGTGAATGTTGGTCCTCAAGAAACAATTTGTCGGAAACTTGGGTCATGGGTTATGTTACAGTGGATGAATGCATTTCTACAGTGAACCTCTTTCATGAAAACTTGGCTCCACGGCATAATATGTTACTCGGAGTGTGAAGGTCAAAAATGACAAAGCAGATACCAAATTTATCCACTTCTAAGTGGAATCACATGGTAGTCAAAGGGGTTTGTCAGGCACAACTCGATGGTTTAGCAGGCGGCCCCATAAACTAACTGTGTCCCGTTTTTCAATGAACATCATTGACAGCAACGCTTTAGCGAGCTGCGCCAGGAATTAACTGTGTATGTGTCGCTCTTCAATGAATATGTCGCCATCTTCGGTCACAGAGTATGTGCCACTGATTATGCTGCAAATGAATGGACGACTCTCAGCGTTCTCAGGCACTGACGCTCAACGCTTCTCATTGCAGATGCCACGCGCGCGTTTTTGAGACAGCGACAATGCAGTATTCGCGTGATTCTAACGCACACCTTTTCTGAATAAAAAGTGAACTCAAGTAAGCATGCACATTACAATCGTATCTAATTCTACTCATTATAAAGATCTTATTGCTTCCAACTAAAAAAAACAAACAGAGTGGCCTAATGCAACGTAGCTAGATGCAATGCCATAAACGGACGTTGTTCTTTATGCCTTGGTTTGCAGTCGCCATTTTCACGTTTCTGTATTGGCGGCATTTTTCATGCATTCGATGGAACTGAAGATGACTGCCTATAGTCAGTAATGCGCGTCACACTCCGATAGCAACTATCTGCGAAGATGCGCATGTGTGTGCGTCAGTGTGTAATTATATCTTGCATAAAGTTGTTTCTAAACGGTATGCATCCACTCAGGTTTCGTTACTTCAGGTGCGCGGTACAATCGGCGCCAAGTAATTTTTTTTATTATTTGGGTGGTAATATACCTGCACGTTACAATCGGGGGCGCCGTAAAATTCTGCAAATAGGGTAGTTGGTGCAGAGTGTCCAGAGAGTTGTGCTTGAAAGGAGCCTAATTGCTGCATTACGCGTTTCGAAAGTGTTCGCACGGACGGACACGCCATGCATTTCGGAGGCAACGCGCAGGCTTCGCGGTGGCAGTGCGTGATGGCGCCGACTGTTCTTACGGAAGTCCACGAGAGGAGTCCTGGTGCAGTGCATGCATTATACATAACTTTTTTCACATAGTGCTAGTACGAATTTCTGCTGTATTGATTCAGTGCTACTCGCATTACCG
The DNA here is from genome assembly GCF_050947875.1 of Dermacentor variabilis. Lineage (NCBI taxonomy): Eukaryota > Metazoa > Arthropoda > Arachnida > Ixodida > Ixodidae > Dermacentor > Dermacentor variabilis. The sequence continues at coordinate 77,709,980 of NC_134577.1, read as the reverse complement.
TCTACAATCATCGTGAGGCGGTTTATGCTTCAGTTTTTTAAGGCAGTTTTAGATACTTATATTACCCGTAAAATAAATATGTCTCTATTACATTTAGACAACGCTTTCTGAAAACAGGTTACATGTCTAAGTCATCAAAACAATCCCAGGACAATGCTTTCGGCTCGAAACTTCGATTTTTTTTTCGTGCTTCTAGGGGCAACGGCGGTAAGCTTCATCCGCAGCCTTTAGAGAGTCAACAAGAAGTGGTATCATGGCAGGCACAGCTTCTGCGATGTCGTTGAAACATTTTACGCATTGCATCGAGCGCACCATGAACGAACTAAGACCGCTTGAAATATTCTAACGATCCGCCACGTTTCGCGAGCTTTTTAGTAAGTTACCTGCAAGAGAATGTGTTGCTAGTTATTGTTACCGAACACGTCAAGTTTGAAACAGCCCCCGTGTGTGCTGATCGCGCGTTTCCTGCATATCGTAGACGAAGAAAAATGGAGAGCGCCGTTGTGTGAATGTCGTATATGTGCTACCGCATTTTATAACGTTATGATCATTGAAGACGTCCGTTTTGGTGTTGTATCAAGAATACCTGAAGTACACATCAATTACACATACAATTAGTTCGCTTCTTCGGTTAGTGGGCTATTATTATAGCTTAGATAGAATAACCTCACCCAGCTGTGTTAGCAGCCCACATCAGTCGTCTTCTTCAGGCATGTTACCGTGAGCCAAATCCTCTCTCAGCATTAAGTCCCGCTGTATTTGCCTGCCAAATTCTTACCGTCGTCTGAGCGAAAGCTTGAAGTACTGGGCGTCATTCTCAGCAGTGTGAGACGAGTTCTATACCGCCAGTGCGAGTGATTGCAATAATGCGGTCAAACGGGGAACGCCTACCACTGCATTTTAATTGCGGCCGGATGTCAGTGGCGGCCGCTGCCTACTTGGGCCTGCTGCTGAATTAGCGAGTGAGAACGGGCGAACGTTCATGTTTTTCGCAGGTTCATGCGTTCTTAATTTTCGATAGCGTTCTTGCCGCGAGCCGGCACAAAGCTACGCAACATTGCTTAGTCCCTTCCTTCTTTCTCACAAGATCTACTGGGGACGACCAAGGACTGAGCGAGAGAGAGATGATGCGATGCCGTAACATATCTTCTACTTGAGTTGTAATGCCAGCACATCCAGAAGCAGAAACATGAGGAGGGTTGTGTCGAACGGGTGTACGAAAGTCAGTGTTGATTTTGTAACGAACAATAACAGCACAACCAAGCTAGCTCCCTCGCTGAAAACACCATGAACCTTCGAAATTTCACCAGCAACGCTTGGATATGAGACATCCTGGATGGCATTAAGGTTGGACCAAGATGGAACACATTTCAGTCGACGGAGCCGGCGCCATTCCATGCAGAAGTTGAGTGTTGCACTGTTGTGAGGACTGAGCAGGGCAGAAGGGTTGCCCTGGACGCCAACACAATTCGAAAGTGTAAAGGCGCAATGCGCTGCCTGATAGGTTGAGCTATCGCACAGCAAATGCAGAAGGCGAGGAGCGCAGTAAAGAGCGGGAGAAGCAAATTTATTGCTCGGTCGCAGGCAGTGCAGTCAACAAAGATATCTGCATCTAAACATGCGTCCATGTCGCATCGAAGTGGTACCCACACAGCAGAACGCGAATGTATACCTACCCTAGATCTTGCCAGTACAGGGAATGAAAGCTGTGGTAGGGGATGAACATGTTCATTGTTGCGTGACTTTAGCAGCAGCATGCTCGCCAGCCCACCTATTCATGTTTAGAGGATGCGCACTCTAGTAGGAAATAACATAAATGCATTGACGCAATTACACAATGACGAATTAACATTGCTCAGAAAGGAGTGAGCTCCTGCGCCGCGTTCGTCACCAACGTAACCACACAGAGCCAACGCGAGGACAGCACTTTATTTGGAAGTGTGTTCGATGCAAGTTCAGCTGCCGCATCGTCAAGGATCACATTATACACCCGGCGTAAGCCTAGCGTTGAGAACAAGTTGCAGCCCAAGTATACCTGTGCGAAGACATTTTGCACCTGAACGAATGGGACACTCACACGTTTTTCGAAAGCAGTCACAGTCATCGAGATGTATCCAAGCGATGGTGGATGAGTTCAGCCAACGTGGAGGAACCCGAATGGTGAGACTAGAAATGAAACAGACCTTTTACTGTGCGCTAACTCTGGCATCATACAAGATGTGAACATGCTCGACAAGGTGCGCTGCAGTGACGAGAGGAAGAAAGTGGCACATAAGAAACCGATTAATGAGTTAGTGGTAAGAGGGAAAATAGAGGAATTCCGGATCAAGCTATAGAACAGGTAATCTGCTTTAACTCAGGAAGAGGATCTTAGTGTTTGAAGCAGTGAACGACAATCTTATGGGCATATATAAAGAGTGTGTAATAGATGTCAATGGTAACTCCGTTAGATATGATACCAGTAAGCTATCACAGGAGACGAAAGATCTGATCCAGAAACGCCCATGTATGAAAGCCTCTAACCCTACAGCTAGAATATAACTGGAAGAAATTTCCAAGGTAATCACCAAGCGTAAGGCAGCTGACATAAGGAAGTATAATATTGATTGAATTTAACGTGCTCTCCAGAACCGAGGAAGCCTAAAGACAGTGAAGAAGAAACTAGGAATAGGCAAGAATCAGATTTATGCATTAAGAGACAAAGCCGGCACTATCATTACTATTATGAATGAGATAGTTCAAGTGGCTGAGAAGTTTTGTAGATTTATACAGTACCAATGGCACCCACATCGATAATCGAAGAGAAAATAGTGCAGAGGAATTTGACATCCCACAACTAATGCCGGAGGAAGTAAAGAAAGCCTTGGGAGCTATGCAAATGTGGAAGGTAGCTGGGGACGATCAGGTAACAGCAGATTAGTTGAAGGATGGAGGACAGATTGTTCTAGAAAAACTGGCCACCCTGTATACGCAATGCCTCATGACGTCGAGCGTACCGGATTCTTGGAAGAACGCTAACATAATCCTAACCCATAAGAAAGGGGACGCCAAAGACTTGAAAAATTCTGGACAGATCAGCTTACTGTCTGTTGCCTAGAAAGTATTTACTAAGGTAATCGCAAATATAATCAGGAACACCTTAGTCTTCTGTCAACAAAAGGACCCGGCAGGATTCCGTAAAGGCTACTCAACAATAGACCATATTTCATTTCATTTTATTTATTGAAGCCTTAAAGGCCCGGAGGCATTACATTACATTACATTACATTCACGCTATCAATCAGGTGATAGAGAAATGTGCGGAATATAGCGAACTCTTATAGATTGCTTTCATTGATTACGAGAACGCGTTTGATTCAGTCGAAACCTGAGCAGTCACGGAAGCATTAAGGAATCAGGGTGTAGACGAGCCGTATGTAAAAATACTGAAATATATCTACACTGGCTCTACAGCCACCGTAGTCCTCCATAAAGAAAGCAACAAAATCCTAATAAAGAAAAGCGTCAGGCAGGGAGATACGACCTCTCCAATGCTATTCATGCTGTTTACAGGAAGTATTCAGATATCTGGATTGGGAAGAATTTAGGATAAGAGGTAATGGTGAATACCTTAGTAACTTGCGATTCGATTATGATATTGCCTTGCTTAGTAACTCAGGGGACCACTATCAATGCATGCACCCTGACCTTGAGAGGCATAGCAGAAGGGTGGGTCTAAAAATTAACCTGCAGAAAACTAACATAATGTTTAACACTCAGGGAAGAGAACAGCAGTTTACGATAAGTTGCGAGGCACTGGAAGTAGTAAGGGAATACATTAACTTATGTCAGGTGGTGACCACATATCCGGATCATGAGACTGAAAGAATCAGATGAATAAGAATGAGCTGGGGTGCGTTTGGCAAGCATTCTCAGATCATGAACACCAGGTTGCCATTATCCTTCAAGAGAAAAGTATATAACAGCTGTTTCTTACCAGTACTCGCGCACGGGGCAGAAACCTGGAGGCTTACGAAAAGGTTTCTAGTCAAATAGAGGACGACGCAATGAGCTATGGAAAGAAAAGGATGGGTGTAACGCTAAGGGATAAGAAAAGAGCAGATTGCGTGAGAGAACAAACGTGAGTTGATTACATCTTAGTTGAAATCAAGAAAAAGAAATGGGCAAAATTGAAGCAGTCAGTGCCTTTAAGCCCCCTCAGACGCTAAAAGTACTCCGCAGCTTCCTGGGTTTATGCTCCTAGTTTAAACGGTTCGTGTACAGACTCGTGGACATTGCTTATCCATTGACAAGTTTCTTGTGAAAAGACAGCCCAAACAAGTGGGCACTTGAATGCGGCGCGGCATTCTCTCAACTCAAGTTTCTGCTGACTTGAGAATCGATTGTTCGTCACTTCGATATGTCTGCTCCTGCGGAAGTGACACCAGCGGAATCAGCATAGGTGGAGTGGTTGTGCAGCGCCATAATAATGAAGAGTATGTGATTGCCTATGCGAGTCGTTCTCTCATCGCTGCTGAACGAAACTGCACTATAACAGAGGAAGAACGCTTAACGGCTGTATTTGGTGTTCAGAAGTTTCGTTGCTACATCTATGGCCACAAATTCACCATTGTACACAGTCACTATTTTTTATGTTGGCATGCTACCATGCGTGACCCATGCGGTCATCTAGTACACAGGGCTATACGGCTGCAAGAATTTGACTTCATTGTTTCCTACAAAACCAGAAGACGTCATGCCGACGCTGACTGCCTTTCTCCCTTTCCTCTTTCCACAAGAGATGATAACGCGGACAATGCTGCTGTTTCTCACACATTTCCTGAAGCCACCGTTTTCCAGCGGGAAGAGCGCAATTACTTCGCCGATGTGTTTTATCGCAAGGCCAGTGGTCGCTTTTGTCTTCGCGAAGGAGTGCTTTACAAAATAAATTACTCAGCAAGTGGCGCGCGGTAATTACTGGTTGTTCCCGAAACCTGCAATGTGACGTTCCCCGTGTCATGCATGATAATCTGACGTCAGGCTATCTAGGATTCTTTCGCACCTTACACCGAAAGCAGGAGCGGTTTTACAGGCCTAAGATGGGACATTCTATTAAATAGTACTTGTGAAGCTGCGACAAGTGCCGGCATCACAATCGACCTAGAAGCGCTTCGAAAGGCTTCCTTCACCCTTTAGCGACGCCTACTACACCGTTCGAGCAATTCGGTATCGACCTGCTAGGACCATTTCCACGATCTTCGAATAATAATCCTGGGGTAATCGTCTCTGTTGATCACCTTACTACCTTCGCCGAAACCGCTGTGATATCTTCCCGACAGCCGCTTGCGTCACTGCCCTATTGTTACACTATGTAATAGTTCGTCACGGGCCGCCTGATGTAATAATCAGCAATCGTGCTCGCGAATTGGTTGGCGGTGCCATGAAATAATTCCTTAAACTCTGCAATGCGCACTTACGCCACTCAACATCATATCATCCCCAGAGCAATGGGCCGGTGGAACGTACCAACCGTAGCCTGATCAACGAGCTATGTAAGTGTCATCCAATAACAAGCACTGGGATGACATATTACTGTTTATGACCTACACCTACAGCACAGCGAAGCATAAAACCACGGAGTTCACACCTTTCTACCTGCTTTACGCTCGGGATCCATGCAGCTGTCTCGATACCATTTTCCCTTTATGCTCTATACAGAGGACTCAGTTACCGAAACCTTGTCCTATGCTGAAGAGACAGAGAGAGAAAGGAATATAGGAATGAAGAAATGTTAACCAATCAAGAGTCTGGTTGGCTACCCTGCGCTGGGGAAGGGAGAAGGAGAAGAAAGAGAAGGAAGAGAGAATGTGTAGAGACGTGCACGGCCAGTACTTGAGTTAAAGCGGCTCGTGCGAACCATACCTTGTGAGAAAATTGAAAAGTGCCTACCCTGCCTTCTGAGCCGATGATTGGTGAGGACGGTGCTCCAGTACTGTCTGTTCCCTCAGAGGACGATCATCTCATTTCTCAATGTTTTCGACAAACATCGTCTTTCTGCTTATACTACTTTGTGCTGTGCTGAAGAAGCCCGAAAAATTGCTCGTCTGCGTACATTGGCATCACAACATCGCTCCAAACAGCGGTATGACAGCTCGTCGCACTCCGTTTGGACTCGGTTTCATTCGGAAAAGGTGACTTGGTGTGGCTGTGGACACGTTAGCGAAGACGCGGTTTATGCCAGATGTTCTTGGCTCAGTATACTGGTAGCTTCACAGCTATTGAGCACATTAGTGATTTACGTATGTGCTCGCGCGTGTAAGGTCACGAGGGCGCCGCTCTAGCGCTACTCAACTTGCGCAAATTACGCGTTTTATGCGAGGTCACACTATCAGTCCCCCTTAACTCCCTTGATGGGATTTGTCCCCTACATGGGGATGTAACGCCTTGGTTGAGGCGAAAAAATTAAAAGTAAACGTCGTTCCTGTTTTTTTTTTGTGAAGCGCAAAATGAAACCGGTGCTGGACTGTTTATTCCAGGATTCGTTCATCTTATTCATCATCTCTCAATACACACGCCTCGTCCGTAACAATATTACTGCAGTAGGGGTGCTTTTACTAGTGCCAATAGACATATTATGAACTCAGCATGAATTGCTATCAACAAAGAAAGCTATTTTGGCAAATAGTCAAAAGGCAGCTTTTAAATATAAATAACTTGTGGCCTCGGAATCCAAGTTGTCTAGATTAAGTATGTGATAAACTGAGATATTTTGTGCATATACGGATAAAATTATTTAGTTCATGAACTTGCTTCACGTAACACCGCAGACTTTCTTTCAATATCTGCGTACTACGGTAACCAACTTTCCCAGTTCACATGTAAACCCCTCAGTTGCAGTGCTCTTTAGAGTTTTGTGGGCTGAGCACACATAGAATTTGTAGATTGTCATCTATAACTATTTACGTAGTTTTCCATGGAATAAAATGAGCAAATAAAAGTGCTTACCATCGCTATAACGCCACATGTCAATCCTAACAACGGAACAGTTCGTGGTAGTGTTTTGATATGCCAACCATTCATTCACTTGAAACGCTGCGTGCATAAAAGAAGACAGGCATTAAAATATGAATTATACCTGCAATCACAAGCATGGACCAGATTCCGCCTAAAAGTGCGCGTTTGACTTTAGTCCGTCGATCGCCAGACTAGCTGATCACATGGTTAACTAAAACTCAGGCATACCCTTGAGTCACATTGAGGCCGACAAACTAGGATTTTGAAGAGTCAGGGTTTGAATGAGCTAATTCTCATCAGTCTCATTGCGACTGAGTGAGTTGCACCTGTCCGTGACACATACACAGTAACCCAGGTACGTAAGAATCAGACATGAAATATCATTTATGCGCGTCTAATTTGGTTCCAGTCATTTCGCCGACGTATTCCTGGAACATGAGACACCCACGTTATAGTACACTAGGCGAACACCTATATATATATGACAAGGTCTGGGCCTCACGTGACGTGACGTCGCCTACGTCACACCTTGTGGGCTGGCTCACTCCTGCTCAACGTATTCAGCTTTTCTAGACATCACGGTTTTGTTCGCATGAGTACCAGCTCCTAGAGTAGTGACCTTGAACTTTTCAAGCTTGCGGTGCTGACGTAATGCTGACGTCAGCAAAACATAAATAAAAAATATAGAAGCTATCCCTGCGTACTGAAATTCACCACAATGCTTGTCCCACCAGCGTTATCAGTTTTCTTGACAAAACGTAGCCACCCGTCCTCTGGGAATGACTTATCATCCCAAGAACCTTTTGTGACGACGAGCGACGATACATTCTGCTTTTTGAGAGGTTTCGCGAAGGGCAACTATGTTTTTTTATACTGCGGAGTCAAGAGGCTAGGGTCATCATCGGTAGCACTTCATGTCATGTTTACTTCAGCCGGCAAACATTCTTAGCAACCGAACTACGCACAGCGTCATCGAGAGACACCGCTGTGGACTGCTTTTGATTTCAGCCTATAGGTTTCGCTAATGTGCACCAAGTTATTTCCCTAGTTATATTGCCGTCCGATCGAGATGTGCCTAAATATTCAGATGAATACATGGGTAACTTAGTTTTGCACCTTCTGCCAAAAGCACGATACAAGAATTGCGCAAACTGTCTCTGAGTAGTCTTCCATTAACGTGATATGGTCAAAGCTGTTCACAATATTAAGTTCTAATTACTGGCCGTAGGGCCAGGTACATTTTGGGCATGACATATACAGTACTTGCAATTAGATGTCAAAATACTCTCCTGTTATGGTTGTAACCGTGTGTCAGGGAAGACTGCTATTTAAGATTATAAATTATAATTATAAGAAGAAAACATGTTCCTCTTTACATTAATATCGTCGATTTTATTGAGACGCGACGGAGGGCGCTGTTTTGCTTCGTAGAAATTTCGTTCCCCATGACCTGGGCTTAGATCGGCCTTTCCTGCACAACTTTCTAGCAACAAGTGGTTCGCTGTCGCCTCAGATTACAATACACGCTGCTCAATTACTTGACTAATCGGCGTTTCAGTTCGACTAGCCACAAGCTCACAATATGTTACCACTACTGAGTAATGGTCATGAGTGGATCATTACCAATATGTCTTCGAAATAACTTTTGTGTGACCTTACTACGATTTGTTGGGCGTGTTGGTAAACGGAATGAAGAGCATATTTAGCGACAGCGAACATGGACAAAAGGGAGACTGCACAATGCGCTAACTTCAACAAATTGATTTTCATGGAACACCCTCTTATATTACCGCATGCACAGTGGCGCCACCTCATCCAAATTTTAACCGTCCGAGAAAGCCATTTCCTTACCTGACGTATTCACCGAAGGGACACTAACACACGTATCACGTGGCAGGAACCATGCACCGGCGCGCAGCCGCATTCCTGACAGTGAGTTGATAGATGACCGTATTGCTTATTTCTCACGTTTAGACTATGTTCTCGTAACCGGTCATTAAGACACATTGCGGTCTGCCCTATGTATTTTTGCGCACCGGACAGCGGAAGCTCCTATACAACTGCTTCTACGAAAGCCACTGATGCTTTACGATCATTCGTAGATCATCTGACGCCTGGCTTACGGTACGGGTCCGTTCACCGATATATTTTCGCGAGTTTTCTGGCGCTGAAAAGACCGGTTTTGTGTCCACCCGGCTAGCCATTTTATTAAGAATATGTGCCGTTTTATTCATATAGGGCCCTACAGCTACCTTCCTTACGTCCGTTGACCTTCCGGCCGAGTTGTGGTGTCTGAACCACATTTCTTTAGCAGCCCCCCTACGAGCGAAACCTGCACTGACTCTGGAAACCCTCCTGCCAACCTTGCCGACTGATCCAAAAGACTCGTATTGATCTTATGTTATGGTGGCCAGATATTTTTAATGCATTTCAAAAGCGCAAGTTGGCAATCCTCCTCTTGACGAGCTTCGAGTGGACGCACCGATGCGAAAACAGGGGCTTCTCAGCCCTAGGTTTACACTCCTAGTACGTGTGCCGTTCCATGAGCAGGAGCTGAATATCTAGGAAACCCGGCACATTATAAGTGGGCTTTTAAAGCGTGAGAGTAAGTAGGCTAAGGACTGCACAAAAAACTCCATAAAGCTTGCCTACAGTTGAACATGCGTCTGGTTCGAAATGAAAAGGTCTAGATAGTGATCAACATATCTGAAGACACTAACCACCCTGGGCTCCGACAAAGTACGCTACAGGTTTTTGTTATGGCGGGCTAGAAAAATGTCGCTTAGTATAGGCGCCCAACATGAGCCGATGCAGGACCCTGCTTTTGAATGAATATTCAGTAAATCCATGATGCAAACGTCGAGTGAAGGAAGCAACTAAGCATATCCTAAAAGCCCTGAACGGATAAAGCGGCCGAATTTTTAAAATCAACAATTCTGTATAATTGGATGTTAATATCTCTAAAATACACAGACTAGTTAGAATAACAGCATATACTATTCGACGGAGTTATTGACAAATGTAGCACATTTTTGTTGCAAGATATAATGCAATTTAAAGTAACTGAAATTTCAACAGCGCGAAAGACGGAGCAAATAGTATGTCGTACCAATTCGTCAAAGGATCTATTTTAGCACTGTTTATATACGATCTTTGGAAACTACCGGAGTATATGTAAATCAGTTTGCCGTGCCTGAAATGTGTTCGTGTTACAAACTTGTCGAAGTTGTGGCTCTCCTCGCACAAGGTATGTGATTTGACTAGGTCAAAACCGAAACCGTGCCCAGTACGTTATCCTGATTCGAGTGTGAGGGTGCACCTCCTGCTACTTTGAAATGAAAATGTGAGAACCCACAATGTTAAGTTACAGATTTCCTACACGTAACGACATAAAACCGCAGTGACGCAACGCTGCACTTCTTGTGCTTGGGATATTATAGGCGCGATCACCTTTGTTTATGTAAGTGTTCGTACTAATTGAACTTATTTCTTTGATTTTTGTTGAGTGCCTGATTTACTATCAAAAAACAAATAATCTTCGGAAATATTCGCAGCCGGAATTCACTTTTTTTGTCAGTGCGGCAATATTTCCCGATGAGTATGCAAAACTCCAGGAAGGTGAACGTTGCGCGCTATCCAGCGCAGTAATTTATTCATTTCGCTTGCCTGAGGCCGTGTAGCCATTGGTGACAATTCTCTGTTGTGTTTCCGGGGCAGCTCTTATAGTTAGTCAGTGTGCTCATGAAAAACGTTCAAAGCAAAAAGAATGGTTATTGGCTTTCGCTATCCCTTTCTGTGTTGAAGAACTGGTCAGTTTAATGTGTCTTATACTTTCTTTCGAGGAATAATGCGCACTAAATATAACAAATAATGTCCTAATACACACCTTACAGACACGGTTACAGATTGACACGAAACTCGAGAGTCGCACATGTTCCATCTACTTATCTCTGGCAACCTAAAATTTTGATACTAAAACTTCTAAGTTCACCTGTTCTCTCCCCTATCGTAAACGTGTTATAGATAGCACAGATCCTCAATAAGCCGACAGCGTGAATATGGCACCGGTAAAGGAGTGTAAGAAACAAAAACATTAACCGCGCTTCCACCACTGTGAACAGGGGTGCAAGCGAAGCTCGGTATCCGCGGCTCTTTGTCGTAACGGCTTGGCTTCGCGCTCTCTAACCGCGAGGTCGGCCCGTCGACAGCGAGCTCTCTCTCAAGGGAGTTCGCAGCGGCGCTCCTCAAACACCGCCTCTCCTTCGACCGCAGCTACGACACGCGGTCCACTCCCTCGGCCGTTCCTTCAACGCAGCCTGTTATTCGTTGGAACGAACCAAACGCGGCCTTCCCATCTGACTGCCGGGCCTGAAATGGCGGGAAACGGCGGGCGCGAGGCAAGCGAACAAGTGATCACTCCCTTTCCTTCCTTCGGAGGAAGGGCACGCCTGTGATTGGCTCAGGCCAGGCGCTGCGTCTACTTCTTCATGCATATAAAACCCCTCTTTAAATGACCCGCATGATGAATCGACAGTGGCTGAGTGGCCGGCTATACACCGCAGGGAACGGACGTGCGATGACGGGCTCCGTAGAAGCAGCTTCAGCGGCCATGACTGGCCGTGGTAACAAGGCTACTGAAGAGGAAACTAGTCTCCCGGTTGTTTTGCCATGATAGCCATCAGGGCATTTCGTTGTAAAAAAGGTTTTTGTGCCCGCCTTTATCAGGGCCCGCCCGTATCAAATCGAGGATTTCGGAAACGCGCTAGCTCACCATGAGCTGCTCCACAACGTTATCGCCCTGGTGGCGTATCGGATCAGCCATGTCTGGGCCATCACTCTCACGGATTCCGAAGCACTAACGAAGATTATCAGAGACGGTGAACTGCTCGAGAAACGAAGCCGCTGCCTGGTGAATGACCCGGTGATTCAACGGTGACTCAAAGCACAACGTTAGCGGTGAGTTAGCGCTTGTCTTCGTATCAGGCAGGCCTCCCTTATGTCTTTACTGGCGGGGTACGGGCACCATCCGAAAAGAGTGTCGTGTCCGACGCCGGGGAGCTTTCCGACGGTTCGACTACGAAGACGACCAATGTGCCCGCACTCATGTGATTATTGCTGGCGTCGGGACTAGTGAAGGCTCGTATGAGCTGCTAATCGACGAAACGGACACGAAAGAAAGTGCCCGTGAAAGCCGGCAACCAGTGAGACAGGATGGGTAACGTTGATGCTGCTCACGAAGCAGAGTGCGATGGCCTCTACTGCAGTAGCGGCGGGCGTACAAGTGCAGCGTAAGTTTCAACCGCTGCAGCGTTGTTCAAACCCTCAACAACATGGAGCTTAGGAACACCAAGACCATGGATATGAGCCAGGAGGCGGTCGCTTTGACAACTAGGAGGCGCTCTCACGAGGAGAGCGTTGGCAAGAAACCACAGCCACATTGCGGAAGGGACGAGCCGCCGCCAAAAAAAAATCCCGGGAATTCGGCGCTCAACTTTAAGACGCCGCCAAACGTCGCGGTCGCAACACAGCAGGCGGGGAAGTCACCTCCGTAGCCTTAGAGTATGTTTACATGTGTGTGATTGTGTTTTCTTTACTCGATTGTGGGAGCAAGTATCCATCACAGTGTGCACAGGTCTGGAGCTGCCGGCCAAGGACTGCGCTGCGCTTTTTCCCGAAGCCTGCACACGGACTTCAGGAATGATGACGCCGTACAGTGCACCCTGCGTCTTAAAATGTCGCTGGATCGACTATTGTGGGCACAGTATGTCACAGGCTCTTTTCCCTAACGTATGGGGACGATACTTGACACAGCTTTGCGCGTAGCAACAGTAAAGGCGAAGGCCTTAATGGACATCGTAGTTGGACATCGTAGCTCTCCAGGAGAGGATGTTCCAAAGCGAGGAATCTACTGACCGTATGGTGTCTACCTTTCGTACACCATTCAAGGTCAGTGTTTGTCATTCTGCTGGCACCTCCGGCGGGTGCGTCATTTACCACCGCAATTATTTAGGCATTATTGTGGAGTTAGTTTATTCCTGTCCAAGTGGCTGACTTCTCGTGGTTGCCTTTGCCTTTTCGAAGTTTTGTTGCGCATTATATGCGTGTATTCCCGAGACTATGAACACCAGGACTTTCGTGATAATACGGAACCTTACATTGCTAGCGACAAATTGTTGCTCCTCCTGGGCGATGTTAACTGTTTGTGTGCTCCTGCAGATCGAGTTAAGCGTCCATGTGTCTCGAACATACAATAAATACAGCGAAGGAATTCTATACTGACATGTACAGCACCCGAAGTAGCCACGATACCTCCATTAAAAATAGTAATGAACAGGTTAGCGAGGCTCGTTAAATAACTAGGGATAATGTTACAAGGGTCTTACAAGACATGAAGCTTTGAAAAGCGGCCGGATAAGATGGACTACCAGTCCATTGAATCAAAGATCGTGGAGACCTAGTGATTGAAAAGCTAGCGGCCCTTTACACGAACTGCCTATCGACTTCAAGGCCCCCAGAGAACTTGAGGAATGGCAACATTATACTTATCCACAAAAATAGAGACATTAAAGAATTGAAAATAATAGGCCCATTAGATTACCTCGAATATTTAGTAAAACATTTACTAAGATATATCCAACAGAATAAGATCAGTATTGAATTTTAGTCAACCAAGAGAACAGGCAGATTTCAGGAATGGATACTCTACAATTGATCCCATGAATGTCATCAATCAGGTAATCAAGAAATTCGCACACTCCATATGGCTATCATAGATTACCAAAATGCATTTGATTATTCACGATACCAGCAGTAATAGAGGCATTGCTAAGCAATGAGTACAGGACGTTTACGTAAACATCTTGGAAAGTATGTGCAGAAGTTCCACAGTTGCCCTAATTCTCCACAAGAAAACTAAGAAGATACATATAAAGAAAGGTGTCAGGCAAGGAGGCACATTCTCTCCAATGCTAATCACCGCATGCTTCGAAGAACTATTTAAGCTATTAACCTGACTAGGCTTAAGAGTAACGATCAACGGCGAATATCTCAGCAATCTTAGATTTACAGATGACATCCTCCTGTTCAGCAACACTAGGGATGAGTTACAGCAAATGATTGAGTGCCTGAACAAACACAGTATAAGAGTTGTGTTAAATATTAATATGCAGAAGACAAATAATGACCAATATCTGGGCACGGAAACAACAATTCAGGATCGCCAGTCAGCCTCTAGAGTCTGAAGGAGTACGCTTACCTAGGTAAGTTACTCACAAGGGACCCTGATCATAGGAAGGACATTTACCGAATAAAAATGGGTTGGAGGGCATTCGGCACAGATTGTCGGATGCCGACTGGAAGCTTTCCATTATCATTAAAAAGAGAGGTGCACAATCGATGAATTCTTCAGGTGGTGACATATGAGGCGGAAACATGGAGACTGACAAGAAGCTCGAAAACAACTTAAGGGCCACGCAAAGAGCGATGGAACGAGGAATGTTGATCATAACGCTAAGAGAAAGGAAGAGAACCGTGTGGATCAGAGAGCAAACAGCGATAGCCGATATTCTAATTGGCATTGACAGAAAGAATGGAGCTAGGCAGGTAATGTACAGCGTAGGTTAGATAACAGGTGTATCAGTATGATTACAGAATGGGTGGGAACAGAAGGGAAGCGTAGTCGAGGACGGTAGAAGGCTAGGTGGGGTGATGAAATTAGGAAATTCCCAGGTGCTAGTTGGAGTGAGTTGGCGCAGGAGAAGGGTAATTGGAGACCGTAGGAAGAGGCCTTCGCCCTGCAGTGGACAGAAAATAGGCTGCTGTTGCTGCTGCTGTCCTGCTGCTGATGATGATGTGCCTGATGAGAGTGCATAATCGTTAAATGGTCTGATTCATGACAATACCTTGGAGGATATTGGCACCATATTCACATACGTGAATAGGCCCCAGCTCACGCAGTTTCAATACGTTAGCCATAACAGATTGGATAAGTATTCTTGATCTATTGAACTTCTACTTCCTTGCACAGGTTAGAAAGTTGAACCCGTAACTTTTAGCGATCATCGTCTGATGATCGGAATTTTAATGGTAAACTCTTGGTGGACGAGGGATTTGTAAAGGACAACGCAGATGAAATGGAGAAGCTGCCAGAGGAGCGGTCCAGTCTCTAATGCCGTTCAGTGGGAAGGTTTCAAAGAGTGGCTAAAAAGTAAACGATAGAAAAGAGTAGCTCCAGCCAACACAAAGAGAAACAAGAAGAAAAATCAGCGCACGAGCAACTGCAGTTTTTAATAAGCATGGAAAGCACCGAGCCTGGAAAGTATGTGAAGGATATAAGGGATGTGAAAATCCAGCTTGAAAGAATGGAGGGTAATATGTATAAAGCTATAAAGCGACAGTAGTACGCGCAAGAACACGGAACCCTTGGGCTGGTGAAACGCCAACGAAGCGAGCTCTAACAGATGAAAAGTGGTACGCTTGCCAAAAAGAAATCAGGCAAATGAGAAACAGTGATGAAATTACAAGCGATCATAATGTAATACAGCAGGTATTTAAAGAGCACTTCAACGACCTTCTTGGTCACACGAGAGAAATGTGTGATGCTTGCTTTTGCGATTTTTTGTCACTCGTGCGATGACTTCCGGACGATGCAAACGAGTAGTCTTGCGATGCCACTAACTGAAAACGAAATTGAATGGGCAGTACAACACTTAAAAACTAGTAAAGTGCCAGGACCTGAAGAACTTGGCACCGAGTTTTAGAGGACATTTAAGCCCATGGTTGCTCTTTTGCTGCTTAGGGTCTTGCTTGATGTGAACGAACGAAAACAAGTACTGCTGTCATTCACCACTTCGCACATAGTATTGATCCTTAAACCATATGACCCAGAGAAGCATTTGCTGGCGGGGTCCTGTCGCCCAGAAAGCCTCACCGGCGTTGATTATAAAATATACACGAGCGTCCTAGCGAAGAAATTACATTTAGTAATACCGAAGCTGGTTGGACTGCACCAGACCTGCGCACCTGCGGCTGTTTGATGGAGGTGTAGCCAAAGTGACAGAGACTGGGTGCACTTTCCATCTTTTCGCGTGGTCTACATGCGGGGCTGCGTTGGTGTCCAGGTTTATTGTTGCCAGCAAACAAATATTGACGCGAAGATGGCAGCAATACTTAACAAAGATGCTTGTCAATCCGTTAAATCGCGTCACCTCAAAACATCTTTGCAACTAGTGATTTCTGTAGGTAAACTAAAAAAATTTGCCTATGATTACCATACTCACTTATGGGAAATTTGAGCACAGCTCTATGCGCGTTTTTATTACGCGTGTCAATATTTTGAATTGTGGTTATATAGGTACGCGAACTATGTCAGGAAGAGAACCCTGCGAGCAGCGTAGCTGGCGGTGGCGAACTGTCTCGTGCTGGACATAGCAAACACAGTGACATGGGCTGCGGCTGCCTCGCTAATCGGGAGATCGCGAGAGGCAGCGCGCGGGTGATGCGTTGGGGTGCTTCTCAGCAGCCGCCGCAGAAAGACCTTCGCTCTGCAGCGCCTTGTTTCCATGCGGGCGACACGCGCTACTCTGCCGCCATATCGTAGCCACCGTCGCCACACAACCGTTCCTACACGGCGGTACGCATTTCTTCTCACGCCTTCGTTCCACCAACGACGATAGCAGCCCTTCGTCGTCACACGTTGCAGGAGAGGAGCAGATATCCTGGTCACACACGCTGGTACCGCTGACTTACTCCTGCACCTGACACGGCAGAGGAGCATAGCCCTCTCCGCCTCATGCCATCCTTCCCTCGCCACCCCTCAGATACGCAGATGAGATTGCCCATGGGGCTACGGATACCTTAAGCCGTCGACAACTCAGCGAATGCGCAGGCCGCCTCCTCTACGCTCCATCTCATGCTTCCACTGTAGCCTGCTCCTCCACTTTCCTTGCTCCCGCTCTTTTTGTTTCATCTCCAGTTGCACTTCGCAGTCCTTTTAATCCGTTGCTGGGCTCGTTTGCTATGCTACGAGACTTGACGACGCGCCACGCCGACGCTCATCGCAGGAACCGGCGCCTAACAGTTGTGTTCTAAAAGCACTGCGCGATATCAATCCAATGTCATTTATCCGCCATACGGTATGAGTAGGCACAAGCATATCAAGTTTGCTCAGGCGGAATGTGTGGCAGAGCCACAGAGACACCGATGCTTGCTGACCTTGTAATAGCGTTAGAGTTGTTTAGCTCATAACACCGCTTTTACATTCATTATTGTTGAAAAAAACACGCATCACAATTATCCAACGTCCAAATGCAGGAAAACATAGCTTGCAAATTTCATTACAAAAAGAAAGTGAGCATCGGTTGTCAGTTATATATGCGCTCCTGCAATCACCGGTTTAGGGGCGAATGATAAAATCCTGAAATATCTACGCCACGGCATTTGCATAGCTGAGCAGGAGCTAGGGCAAATGCATACCACTTTGCGAGTTATTGCTGCAGGTGCCGCTTCCGCCAAGGAAGTAACAGTCAACAGAAAACCGCCTTGAGATCAGTGTTAAAGAAACAGCGCTGTGTAAAAAGCCGCGCACTCAAGACAACGTGATATTCGCCTCCAGACTCGTCGCCACAAAATAACTTTCGAATTTACACCTTTCTTTGCATGGATATGTACTGGCTTTGAAACTGATTTAGTACAAAAGGTATGTTATTGTTGCGTTAGAAAAATGAAATAAATTGTCGCATGAATATAGTTTACATACAGTAATGCCGAAAAAGAATATTTACCCGCCGTGGTTGCTCAGTGGCTATAGTGTTGGGCTGCTGAGCACGAGGTCGCGGGATCGAATCCCGGCCACGGCAGCCGCATTTCGATGGGGGCGAAATGCGAAAACACCCGTGTGCTTAGATTTACGTGCAATGTTAAAGAACCGCAGGTGGTCAAAATTTCAGCCCTCCACTACGGCGTGCCTCATAACCAGAAAGTGGTTTTGGCACATAAAACCCCAAATATTAAAAAGAATATTTAGCCTTTTGGGTCCTGTAAGCTGAACTGCTCATTATATAGGTACAGCGTTACGTCAGGTCGCATGTCTATGGTGAAAGTCTCTTAAACACACACTGCCATCATTCTGTTTTCCCACCACGCAGTCCGCTTACACTGTACATATTTGCACATTCCAAGGGTGTATCGCAAGCAAGCCGTTATATCAACCAGACCCTAAAATACGTGGGCGCTGCTGAAACAAATTTTAATTACAGAGGAGAGGTTATTCAAAAGAAATTTTTTCGCATGCTGATAAATATGTATAAAAGAAACAGATCTGAAAAATAAAGGACGTTTTCACCGAGAGACCATTGGCAAGATATGTTTTGTGAGATTGCTAAAGACTGGAAATTAATAAATAACACTCACCGTGGTCGACGTGATAACTTAATGAACCATTTGGGCCGAAAGTCCAAAATGTTTCGTGCGAATAGCTGCAAATGAAAAAGAAGCGAATAACAATCTAACAAAAAAACGAAAGCCCTTATAAGTTACGTACTGACGCATAATAGCTCGATTAACAATGGAAGAAAAAGAAACACGGCACGAGGGCTATTCATCCTCATAATTCAATATCAGCTTGTTCAGAATTCATTGCTCCTATAACTTACTTTTGGCCAAGATAAATGGACTTCTCTGTGAGCATGACACCAGTGTCGTTAGAAGCTGTTTTTTCAAGCCGTTTGCATATGAAGGAGTCACCAACAGTTGTTTGGGACGTCCATACAAGACTATGAGTGTTCCAAAACTGCAAATATAAAAGACAATTATGGTTGCTGGGTCAGTTAATTGAATTTAAAAGCAATTCTTGAAAAATATATTTACCGTTAGTGACAGTGCATTCGCATGGTCACATTTGCTAGATTTTCGCTACCGTATCAAATCTAACAAAAACCACGATAAGTTTTGCTCAGACTCTTATCATTTGGCCAAAGCTTACTCAGTAATTTACAGTGCAGTAGTAAATGTGGTATACATTACGTACTGTGCCAATCCGGTAACACAGTTCACTTTATTTGGAATTATTAAAAATTACTCTCTAGTGCATAAGGTTTAACGTCATTTTCGTAATCAAATAACATACCATAATTATGACCTTCCTGCAAAAAAGAGTTTAACATTGTAGTCGCATATTTCAAGACAAAAGTGCAAATAGTTTTTTTAATTATGACAACAAATTTGCAAAAGTACCTGTATTGAATAGTTTGCAACACGACCAGAAACAGACTTTTTGCAAAATACTATGGAATTTATAAAACGAAGTACCAGAAAAATATAAACTTCTTGTCATAACAGTAATAAAGAAATGAAACGAAAGGTCCCTCATAAATTATTGGCTAAATGTAGAAGCAACCGTGACAGGTGAGCAGGATCAGCTCCCTGTACAACATAGCCAGGATATATGTCTGTGCCTACCACTGTTGTCTAAGAAAGCGGCATTTGAAACATTGCTGCGTATTGTCTATTGTTTTGGAATTGTGCGGCGATTTCAAAGTCTATTGGTGTTGCTATATGGCTTGAGTTCTGCAAAGTTCACGGTTTGAAAAGAACTTGCGGACCACGAAACTGTTTCGTGAAAAATAGTACACCACGACTGTGTGCTCGCAACAAAGCTAGAGGCGGAGAAGGCATTCCATGTGCTAAAATTAAATTGTTACTTATGCGCAGCGTTGTACTCATTGCTTCTACCATATTGAGAATCCCTGACACTGAGATAATTCCAAAGTATGTAATGAAATGTTTGAGGGAAATTATCCTAAGATCTTTCACAGGGTATGGTAAGCAGACTCTGCTTTTTTGATTGCATATTTACACGTATACTTATATTTATCGGGCGACCACGTTTCGCCGCCTAACAAATGTTATCGCACAGCGCGGAACGCGCCTGCATGTATCCGAAGTTTCTGGAAAGTTATCGATGCTTCTATCCGCTGTCTGTTGTCGCCGAACCTTGTGTTATCTGATTTCATCGCGTGACGTGAATGGCGTAGAACTTTGTGGAAGGCACGCGGGTCCCAACGGTTAGTCTGGAACATTCGATGACTGCTGTATAAAAGCCGACGCGCTGGACCCGCTCATCAGATTTTCGACGATCGCCGACCGTGTTCGCCGCTATCGTTGTGATATAAGTGTAGCCTGTTTTTGTGGCCACAGGTTCGCCCAATAAAAGTTAGTTTTGTCCTTTACAGTATTGCTACTGTGTTCTTCAACATCACCACCACGTGACAATATACAATCACCAAACGAACGCAGGCCTTCTAGGTGCGTGTGAACCCGAATGAGACTTCCGGCACCATTACTTATTGCATCTTTTGGCAATGCATTTATTCATCGTAGAGCTCTTGTAGTGAATGATTTGTATACCGTGCGGGTGCTTAACTGTTGTAATGCAAAACTATGAAACTCAGTCGGTTAAGAACCACTCTGGCACTTCATCTTTTCAAGCGAGATAAAAGCTACTCGGGATCTTTACCAAAATATTCGCACACGGGGATTGTTTCAGTACTCCAGACAATCATAGTGGCTGGGGATATTAGGCTCTTCCCTGTGTATAATTTCAAGGATATACTTTCACGTACTGTCTCATTATCTTTGCATAAGGCGCGTTGCGGTGTCTATCTTTCTTCCTTGCAACCTGTATGCCAGTGTGTGTCTCTATCTGTTTTTCTCCAACTTGGTTCACAGGGTAATCAATTATCTAATGAATGGATAATAGGGCTGCAGTAGTGATTCAATCGGGTTCGAAACGAACCGTCGGACTACAGTAGGTGACTGCGTATGCGACACTACGTAAGTCCTACTACCCTACGAACCTCTTTGACTCCAGCATGTATATAAGCTGTTCTTCAATAAACTTTTCGATGCGAATGTGTGCTTACTATGTATCTGCCATTGGCTATGTGTTGCACTTTAATGAACCTCTTTGACGCCAACTGGGGTCACTGGGTACCTGGCACTAGGCATGTGTAAAAAATCGTACCCTGTGCTGAGCTGCTAGGACCCGCACCACATACAGGGTGTTTCAGCCAATTTTAGCCAAACTTTAAAAATATACACATGGCATCTAGTTGGACCAAACAAACTTAAAGTTGTTTGCCGTAGCTTGGATATACTCATACTACTTTTTTTAATAAAGGGAATGTCAGGCATTCACCCAAACGTTGCCAATCGCTACAAAGACAACCCATACAGGTTTCGGTGGAAAAAAACCTCGCAGTTGAAGAAAAATTCGTCCTTGCCGGGGATTCGAAAGCGTGACCGCCCCCTTTCAAGGCAGCCGCTCTACCATCTGAGCTAAACAGGAGGCTAGCAGATGGCAGGGCGAAGACGAATTTGTTAGCAACTCGAAGTAAAGGCAAGAATTTCATGCAACTTGCATGAAATTCGACTTCTTCTTACCACCTGCTAGCCGCCTGGTTAGATGAGATGGTAGAGTGGCTGCCACGGAAAGGCGGTGGTCCCAGCTTCAAGTCCCAGACCAGGACGAATTTTTCTTCAACTACGAGGCTTTTCTTTCTAGGAACCCGTATGGGTTTTCTTTGTAGTAATTTGCTAAGTTGCGGTGGATGCCTCATTTTTCGTTCGTTATGCACTTCTCTCCACCTTGCGGGCTTCCGCAGAAGTATTACGTCGTACCTTTTTTTCAAGCCACCGAATTAGATAATTATTCCTAATTCTTTATCAACTTCTCAAATGTTATAATTAGATGAAAAGCGCAAAGAAAAATGTTTTGTTTTATGGTAGAGATTGATTTAAAGAGTTGGACCTGCAAACATGTAGGAGCGGAGCTTTTGTTTTGTTGACGGGGTCGGGAGCTCAGGTGAGCTTATGTACGGATGCTATTTTAGGAGCTCGTTCAGATTTGCTTTCCTGATCGCGCTATAATGAACAGGTGTATGAAGCTATTGAGTACGTAGGGGCTGTGTTCTGTGATGTATCGACCTATAAACGTAACACGCCATATGGTTGTGCTATTGAGTACGTAGCTTTGTCAGTTCTCGCTGCAAATACATTTTGCGATGGCAAGCTGTTCACTACCAGTGTAAATAATTTCGACTATTGTAAGTAGGCTTTCTCCGCTTCGCTGTCTCGACAGGATAAAATGGCCCACGAGTTTGTTGGCTCATGTTCACTTTTACGTAAAAAAATGGGGAACTGCTCATTGAGGGAAACCATTTAGATAACTTTCGTCCTTGCATACGCTTTGTTCACAAACGCAGTACATGTTCCACTGTGATGTTTGCATTTGAACGCCAACGGCGTCTGCTTGCCATCAAAGCGTAGGCCCAGTTTCACTGCATAAACAGATGAAAGCGTCATGACGAAAGGACGGCAATAGCGCAGATGCTCCGCGTTGTTCGCGCGTGTTTGTACATGGCGCTCGCGTTGTTCAGGCGAATATGTCAAGTGCCTTGCTTTCCGTCATCACGGTACTAAGATGAATAAATTATTAAGCTGTACGCGCTAGATACACAGCAGTCGATTGAGTACACGGAAGTACACACGTACTTACTTCGAGCAGCGAAAACGCATCGGATTTGTTGAATCGGCAGCTACATAGTGCTGCACACACGCAAGCACATCGCCTTTGCTGTGTACCAGCGAAAACTTCATTGCCTCTGTTTCACGCTCGGAAAGTGTCTTTATAACGCCAAACAGAGACCCTGATCAGTGAAGTAGAAATAACTCGCGAATTGGGTTGATCTGTGCAAGCCGCGAAAGTGTTTTTGTGTACGAGTACAATGCACGGCCGTGGACGACATAATACTTAAACAAATCTCTGGCATCTATTTAAGCATCGTGTACATTACACATACATTTTTGGCGATACAAAGAATTCCAATTTTGTGCTAGTATTCAACACTAAACGGAGTTTGTCCACCAAACTAGTTTGAAAAACCTTCTTCTAACTCGAAGCAGGCAGCCAACCCGAAGCCACAAGACAAGCACGCAGGTACGCACCAGAAAAGCGCAAATTACATTTGCTTCTGCCAGTTTCACAGCGTTGCATCATCCCTCCTATCATAGCAGACAATAACTAACCCTTAAATCCGGTAAAAATTCATCCACAAACATCAACACCAATTTTTATTGTCTCATTGGTCGGCTTCCGAGCGAACCACCAAACTGCGAGCGTGAGCTGCGAGAGAGAGCTCGTTGGGAGAAGGCCAGAAGAAGCAGTGGCCGGGCGAGGAGCTGTTTCGCTGCCTTTTAGTTTCATGCAGGGACCTTAATCCCGTGTAGGGCGCGTGCATACAAGCTATATTCTAAGGTGGTGACGACACCAAAACTTCGCCTATTATTTACCATCAAATTTAATGAGTAGGCATTTTGGTCCCCAATCTCTATAGAATTCGCGGCGCATTCCTTTTTTTTTGTCATGCTCTCATATACGCATGTTGGCACGCCATCTATAATTTTTTTTAAATTTAGTCTTATACCAATGCGTAGGCGAAGCATGCATTTTCGTTTTGTTTGAATGCATCAAACTTTTTTTATTGCATGTCGGGCAACACGTATACATCAACAAGTTATAAGGCACGGTAGTGTGGTCGCGGCAGTATTATCTCACGGCAAGAACTGCATTAAGCATTGTCGTTGCCGTCCCTTTGTACGTATTATGTAAATGGCATTTTTAGAAGGGTGCTGTAGTAATGATTGTGCTTGCAAACGCGTTTAACTAAAACGTAGACGTGCCGCGCCCTGCGCTCTGACATGCTATATGTCTCTGACGGCCGAAGCGAAAGTTTATTTAAAAAATAGTCAGCTTCACATCACTAAGAGTTGTGTTAAACGTGGTCTCTCGCCCGGTCTTTCGCAATTGCGTCTGCCACATCTATAATTTGTCGGAAAGTTTAACCGGCCACGGTAACAGGCGGGGCCAAGCTCTCTCACGAAGGCGGCCACTACCCTAAAATAGAGCTTGCCTTTAGTCTACCTATTCACGTGCGCGGTGCCTCCATGTCTCCTCGCATGCGGCTCCTTACAGCATGGGGGAATTCTTTGACACGGCTGGACTCGCGATTTCAATAAATTGACCCTTGTATTCTCGCTTATTAAATTTGTTTACGAAGCCACACGTCTAACGAACACTTTAGATCTTATTTTCACATCTCCGCCCGATAACATAACATTTTGCATTGTAGCACTGGGTTTAGTGACCACATGCGTCTCTCTGCTGTACTCGAGATACCTGCCTGTTCACGTAACGTTGTAAAAAAATGTATTCTCAACTATAACAAAGGAAACTTTGATGCTATATACCAGGGCCTTGAAATATTTTGAAAATCCTTTCTTCAAGCGTTCTCCTCTCACTCAGTCACAGAAAAGTGGTCTTTTTTCCAGCATAAAACTAGCTGATTTGGTTGAGGCGCTCATACCACGTATCTCGTTCAAAACGAACCTATCTATACCATGATACCACAGATCGCTACGCGCGATGAAAACCAGAAAGAAACGGCTGTTTAAGACAGCAAATCTTCGGGGCACGCCGCAGCCTTGGATGAAACACCAGGCTGTGGAAAAAGAGTACTGTCATGCTGTTCGCACCGCCAGACATAAGTTTCTGTCTTTTGACCTCAATAGCTTATTAAAAATCTCCCTAGAAAGTTTTGGAAATCAATTTCTCCCACCAACACTGCCGTTGAGATCCTTTCACTGGTGGATGATGACGGGAAGAACGTTAATCCGAAGGATTGCGCTGTTTTATTCAATAATTACTTCACGAGTATTTTTACAAAGGAAGACCACTCGAGCATCCCATTTACGGTAGTCGTTGATTATAGGTAGATAGATGGATCCCATAGTCATAACAGCTGCGGCAATCGCAGCAGTGACTAATAGCCTCAAAGTATCAACATGCGCAGTAATTGATCGTATTAATACCAAACACCGAAATCCCTAAATACACAGTCACAGTATCTAGTCTCATACTTGCCCACATCTTTCAACAATCATTATCAACGAGTGCAATACTGCATGAATGGAACATCGAGAAATTCGTACCAATATTCAGATCAGGCAAGAAATCTAATGTTAGTGATTATCGTCCGATATCTTTAAAGAGTGCCCGATGCAAGTTACTTGAACGTGTCATTGGTTCCAACATTGCTCAGTACCTAGAAGCTGGAATT
Organism: Dermacentor variabilis; assembly: GCF_050947875.1. Taxonomy (NCBI): domain Eukaryota; kingdom Metazoa; phylum Arthropoda; class Arachnida; order Ixodida; family Ixodidae; genus Dermacentor; species Dermacentor variabilis. The sequence goes on along the minus strand of NC_134577.1, from coordinate 77,684,814 downwards.
TTTTTTCCGGAGCCAATACGGTTTCAGAAAAGGTTTCTCATGTGACACACAACCTTTAGAATTTACGAATGATTTACTCATGCACATGGATAATAATCTAGACATCGACTGCATATTCATTGAATTTTTTAAAGATTTCGATCGCATTGCGCATTGTCTTCTATTATCTAAAATTTGGTTCGTCAATTTAGATTCCTTGACTTTATCCCTGGTGCGAAACGTTCTTTCCTTCCATAAAGCGCACACCGTTACAATTTTATTCTCATCTGCTATTAGTGACATCACCTCCGGCGCCTCCCAGCGTATTGTGTTTGGTCTTTTATTATTTTTAATTTACCTCAATGATCTGCCAGCGGGTATCTGCTCTAACGAGCGTCTTTTCGCAGACGTTTGCGTAATCTACCGTAATAACTCTTCTTCAGCTGATCATCTTCCTCTCCAACAGGGTATGGATCTTTAAACTGATCGGTGCTCACCTTGGCAAATGTCTCTTAATACCGATAAATGTAAACAGGTGACCTTCACCCGCAAGAAATCATCGGCAGCATCTAACTGCACTCTAAGTAACTGCCACGTAGTAAACAGAAGTTCTTGCCTTGGCGCGCATCCTTCACCCAAAATTTCGTGGACAACTCACATAGATAAAATCACAGTGCAGGCATCGCGCACTCTCGGCTGCATTAAACATAACCTTCACGACGCTCTTTCTTCTACCAATTCATTAGCGTAACTATCATTTGCCCTTCCTCAACTTGAATAAGCAGCATCAATTTGGTCACCGCATCAAACTTAGCTAATGAGCGCTCTTTAATGTGTTAAAAATCGCGCCGCGCGTTTGATCGCCTTAGACGACAGCCGTATTTGCAGTGACACTAATATTAAATATTTTTTGTCCTTACCCTCCGCAGAATCACGCAGAAGGCTGCTGTAATCTGCCTATTTCACAAATGAACAAAACATCAGCGCCAAACCGCCCTCCCTCTCTCCAAACCATTACGAACGCCTCGCTGTTTGTACAACAACCGCTCCTTCAAATCTTACTTTGGGCGCACAAACGCCTTCAATTCATCAGCCTTACCACTACCAATTGAACTATGGAATAGTCGCCCTAATGATGTATATATTGAAATTCATGACCCTGTTAAGTTTCGTCATGAAGTAACCACTATATTTTAGTTATTGATAACATTAAATAATTTTGACTTAATTATGTACACGCTTCTGGCTAACTTCGGTAGTTGGTAAATGTCAAGAAATGTGCCCTTACATTACTTTTGTAAAATTAGACGGTGTTAAATAATGTAGCCTTGCATTGTGTATGTCGCCATTCTTCCCGATAGTGTATAATGCGTTTCGCTAACAATTATGTATCGACCACAGTTTTATTCACAATAATATGCGTCTCATTTGCTAATTACTCCTTCCGTTCCTTCTAATGCTTCTACCTATGAAGATTTATATTTCATAATGCCCACCCCCCTGCGCACGCAATATACCTGCTGGAGCTTGTGATGTTTTTTTTCAGTAAACAAATAAATCAATATATATTGATTTCCTTAGTTATATTATGTTCTGTGGGGAACATTGTTTTCGCTAACCGTACAGTTTCCTTCTGCGTCGGAATTTAAATGTCACGTGGCGATATATGTCTAGGCGTTTATGTTTCAATAGCAGATACTGGTGCACAGAAGCGCCTGTGTTCTCGAACTGCCAGTCATACAACTTCGACTCCTGGGAAGGACTGTAATATAGCAGCCTGCAGACGATCCAGAACCGGTCGGCTTCTGTCATCGTTTTCTCACATGCAGTAGCCAAGGTATGCGACTAGAATCGTGCCTCGTGATGCCTGCTATTCCTAGAAAAACTTCGAGTCCCTCCAATCCCGCAAATATGCTCCCGCTTGTTGCCAGGACGCCGGCCCAGAAGTTCCAGCGAATCACTAATCATAGTGAAGCAAACGTGGGCCCGCTTACGCGGAAAAACAGTTTCGTAAGTTGAGATGCGGAAGCAATGTTCTGCTGCTTGCGCGGCGAACACTGCAGTTCAACGCCTGAGGCGCCTCGTCGTGGTGCTGCTGGAACAGAAGGTCGAGGCTAGATGACAACAGCAACAAAACGTCAAGTTCAAAAATACGAAGCAGACGCACACATTGTACCCAATGTGAGCATGTTGCCGAACCTAAAGTCAATAAGGGGTCCAAAGTTTTGCAGGAAGTCTGCTCCAATGTAGGCATGTTAGATATCGACTACAATGGAAGGTAATATGAATGTTTGTTGGTGACCAAGGCTAATATTGATGGAGCGTGAGGAGAAAATTGGAAATATGCCGACCTTGTGAGCTTGCAATAAAGGCACAAGCGCTGATTTGCTGTCCGAGTGTTGGCTATGAAATATGCTTAGATCGACTCCTATATGGACGATAGAGATCGAGACTTTACCCGTTATGTCGATATGGTGATGTAGGTTGAGTAGACAACTCGCCACCACATGGTTCCTAAAATGGCTGTGACAGAAAGGAAATCCAGACGTTGGTGAGGTCGCTGGAATCTCGTCTGAGCGTCTGGAACTGAAGACTGCGCATGACAACATGACGTGCGATGGCGTTCCACTGTCGAGACAATGAGATAAAGATGTTCACAAAGAGAGTACAGGGAAGATTGGGCTGGCGCAGATCAGGAAAGCATAAGCTGCGCAGTTGAATTGCCTGCGGAAGACAATGTGGCGGTTGTGATGCTTGAAGTGACTACTTGCTTATTGTTTCCGGCCAACGAGGCAAGTCCTCTAGAACCATAGTGGAAGCAACTGCCAGGGCCACCGGCACGCTAGCTGGCAGCTTACGCAAGAGCAATTGGCACAAGTGTGCATCGTAGATAGAACCGTGCGTTGTCACAAAAAATGTATCAAGAAACGGAAAACTTCCCCAGGGCAGCGAACCCCGTCTTTTCTATATGACCGTAGGTACTGAATGCGAGAACACATGTAGATATTCTGTGCTTCCGCATGGTTTCTTGATCTTGTCCTAGGCAGTGGGGCACAGTGACGTGCTCAACAAGTTTACCGTATCCTTGATTACTGCAGTTAAAAACGCATAAACATTGTTGCAGAACTGGTTCATTGAGCACGGGCGCCAGCGACCTTAGATTGGAATTCGAGCCGAAGGAATCACGCCAATGGGAGCTGTCGGAAGAAGGCGCTGTGAACTCTATCGTGGTGCGCTGTATCGCGTGAAGCTATTATCGTACCGGCTGTGCATTCACTTGTGGTATAGGCTATGATATCGGCTGTTACTGTTGCCGTCGCTTTCGTAAAAGGGGTCAAGGTTCAGTATTTTTGTTCCTGGAAATACCTTGCACTCAGAGGTATACTAGATTACCGCAAACCTAGGGTGCAGAGGAGGAGGAATCGGTGTGTGTGGCCAGCTCATAACAGCAGCACCGCCGTCATTTGAAGTTCGGTGGCGATGGGAGCACCATTTTCTAACGGCCTCAAAAGGTTCCTGATGAGACAAACGGTCTCTCACAATTTGCTTCAAGACCACCATTTCCTTCTTAAAATTGGGGCAGTCCTTTGAGCAGGCGGCATAGTACCCAAGGAAACTGAGCACTTGGGAACTGCAGCTACACTGGGGCCTGAAGCACGGAGCTCCGGGCAGTGTGCGTATAACTTTCGTGTTCTGGCACGCGGTGCTCACGAGCTGTAGTCTTATGAACTTGCGCGCCTGGAGTGGCTTGGAGTGTTTGAGCCACGGGAGTCTCTGGAGTGTCCCACCCTAACGTGGGTAGGGAAAGATTCGCCCTTGAAAATTGTTTGACAAAGCAACACGTGCGGAAGCAAGACACTTTGGTTATGGCGACGCCATGAACAGCTGGCTTCACTAGAATTGGCAAGTCAGCACTGGAGATTGAGACGTACACGTCGTACATAACACCAATATTGAAACCACAGTCCAGAGGGATACGCAAGCAAACGTTCATTTTCTGTGCGTTGCCTCTGACGTTCGAAACTTCATTTGGCACCCCCACTTCAAGGAGCACTCAGACAGACTCTCTGTTGAGTAGCCGTAGGTTGTCGGTCGAGAGTTCAGGTAAAAATGGAATCGTGCTGACTGTTTTATTCCGTGTTGCTCCTACAGTCGGTGTGCTTCACTAAAGAGAGGCCTTGGACGCACGTCTGCTTCCTAGACGTGGTAGCAGTTGTGTCAGCATATAGGCCATTGTAGGGGGGACGTCCGCTTGAAACCTTTTTCAGAAACAATGGCTGTTCACAGGAGATATGCTCCGAAATCCGGAAGAAAAAAAAAAGCTAGAAAAGTAGCGTTCTCTTGCGGAAAAACTCCATTCATTGATTTTATGACGCTATTAAGTTTTCCACAACTGCAGATTTTGCCCTACAACACCTTACTTGCATTAAGTAGATGATAACAGCCTTGCAAGGGCAAAGTACCATGCTGCGCAAAAAAAACTAAGAAACACGTTAAATGAGAATTTATTTGTAACAATATAGAGGCACTAGGCTCCTGCGCAATATAGAGAAACATACCTGAATATATAATGAACCTTGGCACAAATAGCAATTTTGCCCAGTTCATTGAGCTCAGGCACGACACAGCGGCTACTGGCCTATCTCGTCAAAAGTACAGGCGATACAACCGGTGTAAGAGTTGAGGATGACGTCGGAATAAAAACTTCGAGGTTTATTTACATTATTTACAGTGAGACGACCCAGAAATTATCAGTCATAGAGTCATTACGGGCCGGCAGCAACTCGGACGCTGCGGCCCGTGGCAAGAAGCTCGAAAGGGATGAATCAAGGAATGCTCGAGGAATGCTCCCCTGCTGCTCTAGGTCTGTGTCTTTTTAAGCCCTTCGGTGTCTCGAAGACACGTCACGTTCCGCCAATGGGAGAGCCCGCTCACGTGACGCCATTTTCGGCCAATGGGAGAGCCCGCTAAGGTGACGCCATTTTCGGCCAATGGTAGGCCCCCGTGCGATGGTGTCACACCCGGCGGAGAGGGTCGCTGCTTGGTCCCCAATTGTCCGAGGGCTTACTTCCCCCTGCGGTCATGCCTTGCTGATTGCAATGCGCCGTCACAATAGGCGGATGGGGGCGACGCTGCCAGGGTTTCACGATGCATTACACCTGTCTTGCCTCTTGGACCCAAGTTACCTGGAACAGTGCCAGGCTCTCGCTTCACTTTCGGGAAGAGTCAAGCAGTGAATAGCTCCACCTGCGGTACACAAGGTGGGGGCCGCCAACTTGTTTGCACGTGCCGCGCCTCTGAATGTGGTATCCGTGCTTCTGCGCTCCTTAATTAGCTGTGGTGCGATTCGATGTGGTCTGGTGAACTCGAAGTAGGCTCAGAAAATGGTCCCGTATCTAACACCGTCGATAAACCATCGGCGTTTCCCAACATAGAATGGAATAATTACACATATTTGGTTAGAAGTTTACTGTCCGCCTTCACGAAAGACCATCGTGTGGAGCGTGATGGTGCGTGCAATTAGATTCGTCATTTTTGAAGCAAGACGGTGAGTGCGCCCTCTTGACTTCCTAATTACCACGCGCGGCCCGCACATCCGATTATTATTCAAAGACAGCACGACGATAGCAGTGGTGGTTCCAGCCGGGCTTACGCGCCTCCACAAACTGCATGTTTGGGATAGTAAAAAGGGAGTACGCCATATTTTGGAACCACTATACCTCTAAATGCGCTATCGCATACCTAGACCAAATTTATTAAACCGATAGCATTGATGGCAAACTGACTCGTGCCCTAAACCTCATTTGCATTTTTTGCAGGAAAACTGATGGAGATCGTCATTGTTGCCATCGAGCAAGATTGCTTTCACTGGCCCTTTCAGTTACAGCAGCTTTTCTACGTATTTCGATTGTCATTTTTTGTACTATGACGTGAAAAGGCTGAACCCTAGCTGCGAGAAATATTGCTTAAAGTACCTCAAAGTACCGGTACCTGGAGCAGCTGTGCACAATTAAAGCTCGTTGTACACACCGAGAACCATTTTCATCCTGCAAATGGGGTTCACGCCGCTGTGGCGTAAAGTTCGTGTGCTAGGATACGCCCGCTCGAGTGGATTCACAATTCCGGGGGCGCGCAGAGGCCGGAACAGAAAGGTAAATATACATAACGATAATTGTGTTCTCAAATGCTTTATTGCCATGTAGCTGTGATAATGTTAACCAACCTGTTAAAAGAGTTCATAGCTACACTGTGTAGAGCATTAATATAAGACCATGGATGTTTGGTCATTAGGCCTTTTACAAAAAAGCACGTAGGCCTTATAATGTTATCGGCATCGTATTTTTTCAAACTTTATTGCTTAAGTAGTTTGCTAAGAATATCTGGGACATACGGTAAACGTGCAGTGGGTCTTCAGTAGTGCTTCATATTTTAATAATATTACACGCCCACAGCCACCCTTCCGTGTGCAACGTTGCTGACGTTGTTGTTAATGTACATTTTCTTACATATTTAGATGTTGTGCACTCCATCTAGTGGCAGAGCACGTTTTTGTAAGAGGCGGGTTCCAAAGTATCTTAATGTAGTACTATTCAAGACGTGTTGTTTCTTAGAGCGATGGAATTGCGTTGGTGGGCACCGCAAAAAAAATCAATATTCAATGCCCAGCATGTAATAAATACGTGTTCAAAATTTCCTTAAAGACTAAAAATTTTACAAGAAAATGAGTACTGCATCTAACCTTAGACATTGGCTTCTACATTGCAAAGGCTAAACATCCCAACTTGTTTGTGGTTCATATACAATCTGAAGTGCTTTGCACATCAACAGCTCCCTTCGTCAGTTATTACCGTCTTTATTAGGTAAATATCAATTAATAAGGAATATGCGGACATAGAAAATTGAAACATGGTACATTCATTATTATTCCTTTCTTGGAGCTGCTTTCGCTAAAAATCTTACCTCTTTCCAGGGATTCGCTTCGTTCGAAACAGGTTGGTCTTCGGCGCGTGAATCGTGAAGTTGTCCTGCTCCAATAATGACCAAAACAAGCACTGGAATTTTAGGCACACAAGCCATTTGTCACTTTTCGAGCCACGGACGCTCAGATGTAAAATCCGGAGGCACCAGCCTATATGTACTCCTTAGGCTCATACGAGATGCTTTTCGCAATTATTGTTATTAAACCTCATTTAACGCACTTCCGTTTTCGCAGCCGTCATCAGACTTGTTCTCAAATGTCAAACTAAAAGATGAAGAACCTATTCCATCCCGAACCCTGCACCGATCTTTATGCAACATCAAGCACGTAGGGCAGAAGACGAATGGGTATTTGGAGGGAAACAAAAAGGAACGATCATTCGTGACATGGGAAGAGTCGAAAAATTTTCACTATTGTCTGAAGGATGAAACACTAGCGATGATATCAACTTATTCGAGTATCAGACAAAATGAGGATAGTAGATCATGGTGGCTATAGGTAGCACAACATATGCATTTGCTATAAATGTTGGCGCAGGACTAATCCCCTTATTACTGTCCATAGTTACACGAATAGCAGACCAGCGATCTGGCGAGAAAGTACATTCTAAAATCCACGTTTATTTACCATGTGTCATAAGTCTGAGACTTTCGTGCCTTCGGATGTACGCAACATACTCGGATAGCGTCTCACACTGCTATGACGTTCACGTGCACTGTTCACCCCCGAGCACGGATGCTTAACGACGACTGTATGACGCCAATGCAGTGAGGGCAGGATGAAGAAGGCATGATATCGATTGACCGACAAAGGCATATACCAGTGACGGCATGATGGCTATCCGATATCGATTCCTAAATAATCACGGCAGTATAATCACCGCAACGTGGAGTAGAAGACAATAAGTCACTGCGATGTTTTCGACTGTATGAGGAAGATAGAGTGACGATGACTGCATGACGACAACCGGATGAGTAGGCGATTACGCTTCACTTTGATGACTGCTTTTAGCCTCTGCATTACGAGACGCATGAGCCATTGTTTTTTATTGTTGTTGCTCTTTCTTAGGAACTACGGGCCATCGCTGATGGTGATAGTTTTGTGCCACAGCACCACACGGCGTTATTTTTACAACGCCGCCGCGGGCATGAGCCACGTAAGGCTATCGTCTTAATATGTGCGCCTATGGTCATCGGAATCACCCCCCCCCACCCTTTTATTCTTTAGAGGGGGCTCGGGCCCCGGTGCACCCCGGTGTTCAGGGCCTATGGAAGCCGCAGCTGATGGCGCCTGTCGCTTCGGCAGGCAAGAGCAATGCCTGCCTACTATCTATAGTCACCGCTGCACCCAAAGATTACACAGCAGAAACCTTGTAAGCCATGACATCACGTAATGTTCTCCCAGAAGGAGCCAGAACATCTCCAAATCGTTCCGCACCACGCCAGTGCAATAATCAGAAAAGGGCCACAGACTGCCAGACTAGAAACTCCATAATAAGAAATGCCACGGAGGGATGCGTAACGCCATATGACCGCCGCGTCAAAAGGAAGCTGTCGAGGCTAAATGCAAGACCGGCAGATGAGAGGGCCGACGAGCGTTAAGCACGCGCCAGCAACACCGCGATGACGGTGGACGCTACTGAGGCGTGCCTCGCCCAATTGCGTGATTCTTATCGCTGCCGGCAAGGGCCGCAGTATGGCAGACAGTTATTGAGTGCCCTAGCGGAAGGGAGCCGGCCAATGCAAATTTGTAGGAATAAAACGCTTGTCACCATCGTTGCTGCAGAGTGAAGGACACCCGACGGGCATCATAGTAATTGCGTGTTAAACATAACATGAAAAAGGTACGAATTTGGTTAACAATAAACGTGGTAGTCTGGTAGAAAGGTAAATTTATTCAACATATAATCACAAAATCTTTTCAACGTACACAATCGTGCAGCTTATCTTCTTTAGAATCCATACTCGCTTTACATGTTGTAGCCCATTCTGTAAAAATATAGTAGTGTGGAATTGGATTGGCCATGAGCCCTGAATATTATTTTATATTCTCGAATGTATGAATGTTCCCCTGAGAGCTGTCGAATTTTCGTGAGACTTCTACTGGCTCTAGAACAATGACTGCAACGGACGACTGTGCTTTCTGCGATCATTATTAATTGTCTGTCCTTCTATTACTTGACCTAAGAAGGTGCAACAATAAGCTGGTTCTTTAACTGGGACATTTTACTGCACTTATTAACTTTCTACACAACTTAACAATCACTTAGGCAGAAATAGGTTTCCATCCCTGCCAATATCACAGTCCGCCAACAGACATGGCATGCGTATTTTATAAATGTCATTTGTATATATATCAGGACGTATACTTAACTACATATTTCATGTGGCAGTCATCCTAAAATAATAATGCAGTGGGCTACACAAAGACAGGCCATAACCGCAAATATGGTCTTAGTAAATGGAATGCGTGTTCGCTTCTGAACCTCCTCAACGAAAGCGAGAACAATTCATAAAGCCCGAACCTAAAGAAATACAATGTCGCCATAGCAAACGGCATTTAAATTAAGCACCCGCACACAATGTCGAATGCTTTGCATTGGAGAACCAGAACTGCACTTTTCTTCTCGACCAGCAATTTAATACCGAGAAACAAGCGTCATACAGAATCGTGTCGATGCGTTTTGACCTATGTACGCAGGCTTTATTCTGCGTCGGAAGACACGCGCTCTGGAGAAGCTGCCGGCGGCGCTGGAATTTTCGCTGTCAAATAGCAGCTGGCAGAGCCTCGGTTTAAAGAGTGGCTGGGTGCTTCGGAGCGGCAACCTGAAGCGATGCATATATTCTCCTCCAATATTTCGCTTCCAAGTGGAAGCCCTTGCCAATGGCCAGCCAGCACCCAATATCTCTATAGCCATAACCGTTAGGGTCAATGGGGTAGGAACTAACGCCCAATGCGAAGAAGAATTTTAGAAAGATGCGAATCGTTGACACGTGAAACTGTTTTGTATGCTCAGAGGTCAATTTTAATTATCTCTGGAAAGTAAAAAAAAAGTAAAATGAGATCTCAATTACGGAATTCAGGAGAGGTGCAACGGAGCATTTTACTGGAGCACTCTCGTAGAAGGAACGAGTTCTCATAATACACGTGCGTTGGATATTGTGTTCATGTCACTCAACGAGATTCTCGCATAACATGAGCACAGCTGAGCGCATAGGAGGTGAAGCAACTTGTACAACCTGCGAGAGTATGCACCCTGAAAGATATGAGCACATTCTTTTCCCATTTTCTTTAATAACACAATCACAATTCTTCTCAGTGTACTACATCCACGATCACGTGTGCTGACCTTACTGCAGTGTTGTGTCGCTGCAGTGTCGCGGTAATGGGTAGTCCTTAATTGCTCAGTAAAGAGTAATTCTGTAAGGGAAGTGGGTCTTACTTGTTAATGAGAGAGCGTACTTTAGGCACAATTTTCTGCACCCCATTCAAGCATTCATTAATAGTGAAGTCGTCCGGTTTTAAGCAAGAGTCATTCATAGATCTCACAAGGTGTGTTTCCTGGCCCTTCTCTTGGTCCAGTAAACGGCCAGTCTCCTATTAGAAGCCATTCGGAATGTGTTGCTCAGTGAGAGTTTGCAAGACACGAGAAAAGGTAAATAAAAGCCAAGAATTTTGTTTTCACTCATGCAATAGGATCACACATGGGCCAAAGCAGTTTTGCCAACATTCGTGCTGTTAAGAAGACCTCAGCAGTCAGAACATATGACAAAATGAAGAATTTTTTCAGCTATAACTGGTTTTCTGCATGGCTTATGACTCCTAAAAATATGTGTTGCTTCGGTAGAATAACCTCTCACTTTGGGAGGCCGCTGAAACAAGTCTTATCACAGTAAAAAAGAAAGATATACACACTATTTCATTAACAATTAAAAAATTAGTGATGCAACAGAAGTACCAAGCCTAAAATGTGCTTTAAAAGAGCACGAACAGTCCGAGCTAACTAAATTACTTGGAAACTACCCTTCTGCCAACATATTAAAAGCCGTGGTTGCGAAGTTGTCTTGGTAGTGCACTGCTAAGCCGAGTGGCGCTGGGTAAAATCACGGCCACAGAACCCAAATTTTGACGGTTACCAACTCCTTCAAGGTGACACCCGAGCGCATCCTTCAATATTTATTCATTAGTACGGTATGTCGTTTTCCTGCTACAATGTTCACGAAGTCTACCTCAATTTGAAATGAGAATTTGCTTTGTTTGGGCCACGGTTCTTTGCTACTTGAGAGCAGGGATACGACGAACTAATTTCATTCATAGAACTTTTCCCTCTACTATGGCTTTGTAAGCCTGAAACGAAACAGAGCCTAAATAATTTTTAGCACTACAAAAAGAAGGTTATGCTCCAAGGAACGCACTGGGATCACTGCGTCAGCATATTTATTCCCATGATTAAACAGAATTATAGAAGTGCGACTTAAGTTCCACAAAACAACATGACTCTCAAAACGAACGCCATCACACGTTTCCGCCCCATTCATTTAATTATCGTCAACGCAAAATACTATTGCTGTTTAGCAACCCAAGTTGTAGTCTCATCTTGCAAACCGCGATGCACTGGTGTAAGCTCTAGGACCATTTCTTCTTTACGAAAGCATGCAATCTGATAGGAGGCTCTTCGGATTAGTTCACAAAGTTTGGAGGTTTATGTAAATGGTGGTAATGCTGGGTGTTACTGCACAGCCGAAAATAGTTTGAAATATTTTACTCCATTTAAGTTATTATTTGACGTGAATTCCAGTTGCCTGATTCATGCGTCTGCTCGATGAGGCTCGTGAAGCGGGAATGGGCGGTATAAACTTCACATTCTTAAAAATATGGCGAATAAGCTTTCCGACATGTACTAGGCACGAGATTGCTCTGGACTGCTGAAAGCTGGCAACCCTTAGAAACACTATTGCCTCAAAAGTATGATGCATATGACATCCGTCTGTAAGCACTTTAAAAACTATAACCAACCTCCGACCTTTTTTTTGTGGCAAAAGACGAAGTTAAATGTTGGCATGCCCATAAACTTCCAGTTGTTCCTGAGAAACACCGTCTTCCTCGCCGAGTTGGGATTGAAATTGGAGTGGAGTTATACGGAACCGTACTTTATCGCGTCCCTACTCTAGTAAGGTGAGTAGGATAATTGCCTTTGCTGTTTATATTTTAACGCACTTCGTATCGGTTTCTACACAGAGCACACTATGTGACATGCTTGTTCTTCCCAGGGGAAAGGTCGCGCATTCTACGTTATTTTCATTATACGCACATTGAATACATTACCAGCATAGCACCATCACATGCTTCATTCAGCCCGACGTCAAACCCAACATGACATTACATTCGCTCAAAGCAAAATTAACAGAAACGTAAAAGTTGCTCCTACGCTAAAACAGCCACCATTTGGGAAATCAGAGAAACATTTAATGACGTATACAGTACCGTCTTCTTGGTGAATGATCATTGCACTCTGCGTTGATTTAAGGAGCTGATATTGCTTTGAAAAATTCTACAGGGCTATCTGTCAAGCGAGATCTGTTTTGCGGCTCAGAAAACCACGAATAACTACGTAAGTGGATGACGTCATTTTCCTCGACAGCGCTTGGTATAACAAGATATGTCATTGACTCTTCTAAACGCCGGCAAAAGTTGTGCACAAGGAAGTATTTTTTGATGTGGTTGTCCATGGGATACAATTTGTTTTCGTAGCACAATTACCGTTTTATACATTTAAAAGCATATAACGACCTCTACGTGCCCAAGATCTCAGATATTATTTTACTGAGGCTCTAAGGCTCATTAAGTCAGGCCCAGTTAAATCTAGGAGTTCCATGTATTCCTCAGCTCGTTACACTACATATGATGCTACTTCCGCATGACTTGGAGTGATTTTTTTTATATAGAGGCTAGGTACTTCGCTAAAGATCGTTCCTGAATGAGAATATGCCTAAGTGCAGTGTTGTTTGTAGAATAAATGATAATTTTGATTTCTAATATTCCGGATCGTAGCATGTGATATGTAAGACTGCTTTTGCAACATGTCGTCATAACCAAATGCCTAACTTCGATGGTAGTTGACCATAACTGCTCTTATTTTACAGCGGTGTTCATTTTCCATAGAATCAGTTCTGAATCACAGTTTATAGTAGGATGACTTGAAACTAGTGCCACAAGAGAGCAAAATCATTATCGTAAAACATGGCAAGCTGCAGGTGTCTTCCGCACTTCCGCAATATGATATGGCGCAGTAAATTTGCTGTGCAATAAAGAATTGTACAATTGCTGTGCAATAAATAATAAAGACCACGAAAGTAAATAAAGCTCTCACTTCCTACCAAGCAAATCTCACAATCATTGAGCAGTCGGCTGAAGACCTGAAATGTTAATTGAACATTGTTGAACGAACGATTAGCGTACGTTAAATAGACGTGGGCTTATTTAGGGCCTAGGAATTATGGTGAATGCAGCACACAAGTTTTGTTTCAGCCTATGTATCAATGAACTTGTATCCAATGCATTGTGTGAAATACGTGCGAAATGCTTTGAACCTTTTATACCTGGACCCTTCGAGCTCTCCCGTTTCAGTACTCTGAGTAACGCGTACTATGAAAAAGAAAAAAAAAGACTAGTTCTTCTAAGCTACTTTGTGCAAATAGAATTCGGTGGATTGTTGTCGGTTTTCTCTTTTTGGTCACAGTTCATCGCCCTCCAGACCATCTCTCTCGTGGCGCAGCCGCTCGCGGCACCTATTTACGTCTCGTTTAAGCTAAAGAGCTGCTTGCAGGGAAAGTAGCGCGATTGACAGCTCAGGCCAGTGCAATCCGAACACAGCGGATGAGACAACCTAAGAAACGCGAAAAGCAATGTGATAGGCAAAACAGGCTTAAAAATCCGGCTTTGCTCGCACCGCGTCAACAGAGTACGCGCGCTGCTATATTTCGCAACAGAAATTTGCTTCGGAGCAAACCTAAATTATAAATTATTTTTCTTGAGAGTGTATACGTGCTCCAAAAACAGGCCCATGACATAATATAAAGGCGAAAGAGACAGACCTGGAGGTGACCCCCGTGTTCGAAAAATGTAAAACCGGTGCGCTCAAGAAAGTTAATCGGGACGCCTGCACAAAATATAAATCAGGTTTCAGTGTGCCCTTGTTATCTATGTATTCGTAAGGGCAGTCCACCAGCTGCGGCCTACAGGGCGTGTTCAAATAGGTCTCCTTCTGCAGCTACGCAGTACTGAGTCCGGTTTATCACATCTTTAGTGCCTTTCTTGATAACCGACGCTCGCATTCTACGGCAAACATCCTTTATCATTGTATTGATCTAGTATGAAATCCGTCTCGATCATGAAAGCACTATTCACGTGCATTTCACATACCATTGGTAAGAGGCTGCCGAAGGGGTCACTAAAGTCTAGCAGTATCTTCTTTTCAGGGTCAAAAAAACAAACCAAGCATTTTGAAGCGGGGTGAACGTACAGCAACGTATTCATTCTCTAAGCATTACCTATCCACGCATTTAAAAATAATTGTTAATTGGCTAGCTCCTTCTTCAAAAAAAAATAAACTTTGACCTTTGTATATATTCAAAATCTTGTGTATGTGCATGGTGTTTCAAAGAAAATTTAAAACAATGTCATCGTCAAAAAATACGAATGACGCAGCCACCACTGCCACTTCTAATACACTTGTTCTCCTATTGTTATGATTTACAGAAATAAAACAAAGTATGTATGAAAGTCCGTGCACGCCCACGTCAACAATGAAGCACTGAGCTATTAGGCACAATACAATTTTAAGTGATAAGGTCGGCGTAAATCAATGGAAACCTCAAATGATGTGGCTGATTAAACTCTGGCAGTTACGCTTGAGGTTGGGGGGAGGGGGTGTACTCATCGGAATCGTCGGGGTGGCTGAGCCCCCCCTGCAAATCTCCACAGGCGGCTCGTGCCCTGGTGCCTCCCTGTAGTCGGCGCCTATGGGAGCCCCAGTCGATGGCGCCTGTCGCTTCGGCAGGCAAAAGCAATGTCTGCCTACTATCTATAGTTAGCGCTGCAACCAAACATTACACAGCATTAACCTCGCAAGCCATGACATCACGTAATGTTCTCCCAGAAGGAGCCAGAACATGTCCAAATCGTTCCGAACCACGCGAGAGCAACACATCAGAACCGGGCCACATACGGCCACACTAGAAACTCCATAACAACAAATGCCACGGAGGGATTTGTAACACCATATGGCCGCCGCGTCAAAAGGAAGCTGTCGAGGGAAAATGCAAGACCGGCCAATGAGAGTACCGACGTGCGTTAAGCACGCGCCAGCCACACTACAATGAGGGTGAATGCTCCTGAGACGTGCCTCGCCCAAATGCGTTGTTCTTATAGCTACGGGCAAGTCTCGCAGGATGTCGAGCAGGTATTGAGTGCCTTAGCGGAAGAGCGTCGGCCAACACCAATTCGGAGGAATAAAACGCGTGTCACCATCGTTGCTGGACGGGGAAGGATAACCGACGTGCATCATAGTAATTACACGTTGAAAAGGTGCGAATTAACTTAACAGTAAACTTGGGGATCACACAGAATAGGTAAATATATTCAACAAACAATCACAAAATCATATGAACATACGGATTCGTGGAACTTGTCTTCTTTAATATAGACACTTCCCTTACACTTTGTTTTGAATGTTCGTGCCCGTTCTGTAAGAATATAGTCGTGGGAAACTAGATTGCGCGTGTGCAATGAATACTGTTTTACATTCTCGAATGTGCGAATGTTCCCCTGAGAATGTTCATTAGAATGGTGTTCGGTGTAGAATATTGCCTGCAACGGGCAACGGTGCTCTCTGCGATCATTGCTATTGTTAGTCCTTCACTTTCTTGTCCCAAATAGGTGTAATAAGAATTTAGATGTTTAACTGGGACGTTTTACAGCACTTATTAACATTCTACGCAAGTTAACAATCATTTACGCCGGAATGACTTGCCATTACTGCCAATCGCGCAGTCCGCCAACAGACGTGGCACGCGTATTTCATAAATTTCATTTTTATATATATATCTATTAGAACGCATAGTTAATTGTATATTGCAATGTCGCAGTAGACCTACAATAATAATACAATGTACTGCAGAAAGTGAAGCCATAAACGCCATTTCCCTATTAAATGTAATACGTGTTCGCTTCTGAACCTCCCCGCAAATAGCGAGAAAACTTGATAAAGCCGAAACCTACAAAAATATAATGTAACCACAGCAAACGGCATTTAAGCACCCGCACACATTGTTGAATGCACACATCAGAATGCATCTGAAAGAATCAGAACTGCTCGTTTCTTCTCGACCGGCGATTTAATTCCGAGAAACGAGCGTCACAAGGAATAGGTTCGATGCCTTTTGACCTATGTACGCAGGATTCATTCTGCGTGGGAAAGCACGCGCTCGGGAGAAGCTGTCGGCTGCGCTGGAATTCTCGCCTTTACATAGCAGCTGACACAACCTCGCTTTAAAGAGTTGCTGGGTACTTCTTCGCGGAAACCTAAAGTTATGCATGTATTCTCCTCCAATAATTCGCTTCGAAGGGGAAGCCCAAGGAAACAGCCAGCCTGTATCGAATACCTTTATAACCATAGCCGTGAGATACATGCGGTATGAACTAAAGCCCAATGCCAAGAGGTATTTTACAACGATGCCAATCTTTGACATCTAGAGCTGTTTAGTATGCTCAAAGGTCAATTTTAAATATCTCTGCAAAATAAAAAAAAAGCAAAATGAGATCTGTATTGCGGCATTTAGGAGATGTTTTTTATGTGAAAAAATTGAAGAAATATCCTGCCAAAGCCTAGGAAATGTACCAGCGGACACCTGCTTCGTAGACCGCAGGGAATTCTCGCAGAGTCAACGAGTTCTCGTCCTGCACGTGTGCAGAATATTGTGTTCTTGTTCCTAAACAAGATTCTCGCTCACCACGAGCGCAGTTGTGCGCATGCGTGGTGAACGAACTCGTACGACCTGCGAGAGTTCACACCCTGAGAAAGATTAACACCTCCGTTTTATATTTACTGTAACGATGGAAGCACAATTCTTTTAAGCGTTCTACATGCACGATCGCTTGGGCTGACCTTACTCGCTGTAGTGTCGATGTAATGGTTTGTTCACAATTCTGCAGTAAAGAATAATTTTCAGGGGAAATGGCTTTTACAAGCAAAAAAGACAGCATACGTTATGCAGCTTTTCCTGCACCCCAATTCAAGCTTTTATTCTCGGGGAAGCCCTCCGATTTTAAGAAAGAGCCCGTCGTACATATGACAAGGTGTGTTTACTGGACCTTGATATAGTCCAGTAGATGGCCACTCTGCTGACAGAAGCCAACTGGAACGTGTTGCTTCAGTGAGAGCTTCCAGGGCGTCAGAAAAAGTTAATGAAAGCCAACAATTTCTTTTCACTCGTGCACTAGAATATCGCAAAGGCCAAAGCAATTTCGCCAATATTCGAATGGGCAAGATGAATCCGATCTAATAAATTACTTGGAAACTACTGTTCTGCTCATAAAGTAAAAGGCGTGGTCATGTAGCGGCATCGGTATTGCACTGCTAAGCCAAGTGGCATTGGACAAAATCACGGCCACAGCTCCCGTATTGTGATCGTGGCGAAAATCACAAATAAGGTACATTGGGCCCACGGTAAGTTTCTGCGGGAGGTTAAAGAAATCTGGAGTGCCCCACTACAGCGTCCCTCATAATACTATAGTGGGACTAGCAATGAAGCCTCCATATCTATATTTATTTAAAGAAAACAGTATACGAATAATGACAAATACTTATATGGAATCATATGAAAGGAGCTACATTTAACAAAACTTCCTACCTTCTAAATCAAGAAGTTGTCAGATAGTGCACAAATACACATCCCAAAATTATTGCCATTTCTTTAAGCTTGAGCATTATGCCTTTCTTTGTTTCCAACCTATTTATATGCTCAGTGCTGATGATCACTACACCAAAAAAATCGCACTAGCCCGTATTGTGCATGTCGTTTGGCGCGAAAGCACAAGTTTGCTATTTTTACCTTGCGCAGATAATTTTCAATTATCTCGACTTCAAGGGCTCCTGGAAAGATCTCTGGTCACATTGGAATTTTGATGGTTTGGCCTACAGACGCTTAAGGGCAGTAATTTAGAGCTACGCCATGCCGCAGTTTCAGTTTCACACGAAATGGTTGGTAAAGACATGGCCGACGCAATATGGCCCCACAAATAAATGTTAAACCTCTGCACGAAAAAATGAACTTATCTGTGTTTAATGGCATCTGTCAAAGCTCCACAACAGTTATTTGCTTTATTGATTGGTATTGTGACCTTTTAACTTCGAATAAAGTATTAAACAAACGGCTAATACAGGACGCTTTAAAGGTTGTTACTGCCGATTTTATAGCCGTCATTTCTTGGCGCGCTGGGGAAATGGAACATTTCTTAGTTCGCAAATTTGTCTCGAACCACAGGTCTGCGTAGTCGCCTAACTCCGTCAGAGAAGCGTCAGCCACTTCGGGTGGCAACTTTCGACGACATCCCATATAAGCATGTGTATAACGGGTCACGTGGTGGCTAATCGCTGTATACGCGAAAAAATGGTTTGGTTAATAGACACCGAAGCGAAAGCTGGAATTAAGAGCTATTTGACGTCGCTACACATGTTTAATCCTGACCCCGGACGGGCGGATAGCATGTACCCGAACTAGGCAGGAAGCGAATGATCTCGCCGCGGTAACCTGGCAAATGCTAAAATGTTTTTTTGAGCCTGAGAGCGATTGATCTAATATTTTCCAGTACACAAAGCAGTGGGAAAGCGCGCGTTTTCTGATTTGTTTTATTTCTCCTCTAATATCAGCCAGGGACAGATTCCCTGGGGCCCGCTTGTACGCATCAGAATGACGACTGTGCTTTGTTATTTCGTGTCGACCCCCCAATACTCATAATTCGCAGTCATCTGTTGGGCACAGTCAGTAAAAAACGAGGTGCCATATGCATTCAGGTGATTTTCTTCAAGAATTTAGCTTTCCGCACCGTCAAAACGGAAATGCAAAAAGCGAAATTGATCTTCAGTGTCACAAATGTAAGCATAAAAGAGTAGCTCAATCACCTTTTTTGCAAGCTGCGACACGAAACATACTGTTATTCATGACAGGAGCCAAGTATCTGCCGATGAAACTCAATCAAGCATATGTCCAATAGCCCCAGTACACCTTGCGTACGGGAACCAGCGCGGCACAAACGCAACTAGCGCAGTTTCGAATACGAGCCAGCGAACTCCAGTTAGACACTGCGCGGCCAGCGTCATAACAGTAAAACCAGTAGCTCACCCAGCGCAAGCGAGCTCATATCCACCGATTTCTCGAGTGTCCCAGTGGCTCCCAGTGACCGCCAGCCTGTCCACTACAATCCGATGTAAAAAAAAAGACCTGCTGGTTTCACAATGGTAAGAACAAGGAGACGCTGATTTTCGAAATGGGGTGGTCATGCGGCAGCTGATTAGAATTGGCGCAATTAAATTTTATAATTTGTTAAAGGTATGTGTACATCCCTATCTCTGTTTAGGGACAGTAATAATTTCCAGCATGCGATATGTTGAAGAAGGTTGCAGGTTTCTTCTATTTCAGCAGGCTCAAAGAGCACCTTTGTGACGTCTGCCATCGTATCAAGATGTGGATAAATGGGGGCGCAGGTCAGCCAGACGTACTGAGGAGTCATAGAAGATAAAAAGGAACGAATTGATACATCGACAGCGGATATGGGACTAGACACCAACTAAATAAACATGGTACATAAAACATCGACGCTGCGGTATTGTCACTAATATGCGGCAATCACCGTCCCAGTGGTAGCCCATTCGAGCCAAGTTGAGTAGCTTTGGCTGTCGCGTAGCTCAGCTGCAACACGCTACGGCAGTGATGGCAGTCAAGGCTCAGCTCGGTCTCCACAGTGCAGCACGACGATGAAGGCCGCAACACTGCCTGCCTCGGAAGCATCAGGAGCCATGTCCTTGACGCTTCTAATCGTGGCGAAAAAGTGCAAAGAGATTTTTTATTAATGTTGGGCAGGTGATAGAATTGGTTTTGGTTGCATAGGTATCTCTTTAACGTTTATAAGACAGTTAAGACCTTTTCTTGTCTAGAAATCACGCAATATTGTACTAACTTAGGCTCTGAGTCTGAGTAAGTCACACCCTCGTAAGTATGGGAGTTGCACGTGTTTCTGAGCCGGTTACACTACCTGCGATGCTACTGGAGCATGACTTTGAGTGTATTTTTTATATATCCGCTCTGACCTTCGCAAAGCATCTTTGCTGATTGACAATGTGCGTAAGTGCGCTGTTGCGTGTAGAGCAAATAAAAATTGTGATTTTTTTTACTTTTCCTCATTGCACTGCATATTCTGTAAGACTAAGTTTTCAAAAAATCATAACCAAAGGCTCAACCTTCGAAGCTAGTGGGCCATAACTGCTCCAATTTTACAGCTGTGTTCATTCTCTATAATCATAGGCACGCACACATGGCAGCACTATAAGGAATAACAAGAGCACTCACTTTGGAGGCTTGAGTAAATGCACAGAAATGTCTTTGAGGAAATAAGTTTTAAAAAACAGTCAGCAACGGAGGAGCTAAACGAGAATAATGTAAAAGCTGGATCCAACGTTTCGAGAAGTGGACAAGTCCACTTGCCGAAACGTAAGCTCCTGCTTTCACATTGTTCTCGTTTTGCTCAACGTCTTGGATTTCCATCTACCAGGTTCCCCGGTTCTCCTTCGATTTCTACCCAGTGAGCAAGGGAGTAATAAGACAAGAATAGGTGCTTCTATAACTGTGGTTCAGGGTCAATGGATATGAGTAGGAACGTGAATGGCCTTGACCAAGTGCACGCAAGTGCTAACGCAATGCACTGTCGCAGAGGAGTGGGAATTCAAGTGCTTTTTGTGCTAGCTAACATATGAAATTAATGTTACGCAATTCATTCTGTATGGATGTGAAGGTTTACGTACCCATGCGTACATAGGTAAATTATAGTCGAAGTGGGGAATAGGTCGGGGTGTGTGAATGGTTGTGACTGTAATGTGAGAGGCATGTGACCACTGATCGAGGAATAATTTCATGCGAATATCTAAAAAGCTTTGATCATTTTCTTGATGTTGAGTGTTTAGCAATGACTATCAGGACATGCTTGGGAACATCAATAAAAAATAAACCAGGTGGTGAAGCACTCTCTATGCTGCCAAGAATGAGTGCATAGGTATCAGCAATGGATCACACTTTATCATAGAATGACTCAAAACTATGACACCAACTGAGGCGAATCCTTACCGTAAAATTGGTCAAGATGCAGGCGTCTTCCGCACTTGCGTAAAGTAATGAGATAACGTAGTAAATTTACACGTCAAGAAAGAATTTTCAGAGATTACGAAAGTAAATAACATTTTGACGTGGTATCAGAGAAATCTCACAATCATAGAACGGTTGTCTGAAGAATTGAAATCTTACGTGAGAATATTTTACCTGACAAAATGCTTACGCTAAATAGACGTTCTTTTATAAAGGGCTTAGGTGTAATTGCGAACACAGCACACCATTATTGTTTGAGGGAAGGAATTATTAACTCATACCAAACGCACACTAACACGAGCGAATTTTCTCTAATTTTTACTTCGTCGCTGTAACGCAAGGTTTATTGCTGCAAATGTTAGACTCGGTGGGATCTGCTGGTTCTCCCACCTTTAGAAAGCGCAGCAAAACTTTCTATAATCAAGTAAATTTTTACTTCCTCAGTTAAACCGAAATAAATTACCAATTTTTGGATAGTATAGGAAGAATGTTTAGATGTTTCACTACAGTAGGAATATTCGATTAGTTGGAGAGGAGGAGGAACAAGTGACCGTAGCGAACAGCTTCAGCTTCGAGCTCTCTGAATTTTTTATTTTATTTTCTGTGATCCTCTGCAATCGGTGACAAGAAAACTGGGGGACGTCGTCCTCTGCAATAGGGGACCCAAACAAAGAAAGGAATATTCAATTAGTTCGTTTGCACGGGTTTGACGTGTCGGTCCACTGTCGAAAAATGAAGTGTATTTCGATGCCTCTGTCTTGAGATTGTTCTGAAGTATCTGGAATACTATATAGAGCTTTTGTCGCTGTATCTGCTGGCATTTTTGGTTTATATGCGGTAAGAAGGTTAGAAGGTGAATCTGTTCCCCTGTACCTGTTATGTGCACATCTTATGGCTTTTCTTTGGACAGCTTCCTGTTTTCTTAAATTAGTCATTGTATGCAAAAACCAAACCACGTTGGCATATTCTAAAATCGGCCTTATGACTGTCTTATAGGCGAGCAGCTTAGTTGGAGTAGGAGCTACTTTTAGGCACCTTTTAAGAAAAAATACCATACGCAGTGCTGCGGCGGTGATGTTACCGATGTGCTGAGTGCACTTAAGGTCTGCGGTAAGTGTCACACCTAAATATGTATGTTTGTTAACTTTAGTAAGCATGGTGTCATTGACTGCACAAGCGCACTTAGAAGGATCTTTTTTTGTAGTGATGGCAATTATGGTGGATTTCTTTACATCAATTGTCATCTGCCCCATTTCTCGCCACTCATATATTGTGTTGGGGGATGTATGTACTTAGGGCAAGGTCATGTGCATGACTATTGATTTCCCGGTAAACGACACTGTCATCGGCCAAAAAATTTTTTGTAGTAGTTCTGCGAAAATCCACAAGGTGGAGAGAAGTAATTAATAAAGCGAAATCAGACATCCACGAGTTCGTAGCAAGTTCTTCCTTTCAAGGAACTCCTTTCGAGGAACTTGTATGGATTTCCTTCGTAGCACTTGCTACGGACCGGTGGATGTCTGATTCTCTTTACTAAAAAGTTTAATGTTGGAATCGATTCCCGTTGTGATATTATTAATGTAGTATAAGAACAACAATGGTCCAAGGACTGATCCTTGTGGTACAGTCGATTACACAGAAACAGTTTGTGATGTAGCGTTTTCAAAGAATACAAATCGTTTGCGATTAAGCAAAAAGTCCTTGATCCAATGGCTAATTGGGCTACTACCCAAAACGGCTTCTAGTTCGATGAATAATTTATTATGGCTTACGCTATCAAAGGCTTTTGGGGAATCTAGTAGAACCATACCTGTTTGACTTCGGTTATTCAGGCTATAAGCAAGTTCATGTACAACTTCGATCAGTAGTGTAGTAGTTGATAAACCATTTCGAAATCCATTCTGGTTCAGAGAAATAAAGTTGAGTCGTTCGAGGAAAAGTGTGATGTGTTTAAAGATATGTTCAAACATCTTGCACGATGTACATGTAAGATATATAGGCCTATAATTTGATACCATATCTTTATCTCCGGATTTATGTAGCCGTATAACTTTAGCTAATTTCCAGTCTGACGGTATTTTAGAGGATTGGAAAGATTTCCTGAAATTTAGGCCAAGATATTTGCTACTCCATTCCACGTAGCTCTTAAGAAAGTCATTCGGGACGTTATCGGGGCCACTAGATTTCTTACAATCTATCTCCAACGGAAGATTCATGATGCCGGCATCCCTAAGAATTAGGTCATCGACGGTCGTGGTAAAGCAAGAACTGACCGTGGGTACATTTATATTTTTGACAGCGAATACTGACTGGAAATTATCATTAAATGAATCAGCTTTCTCGTGTTTGTCTTCTCCAGATAGTCGTGGCACTGCTGCTTTTTCACAGAAGTGCTTCCAGAACCTACGAGGAATGTCTGCAAGGAATTTCGGAAGAGTTTTGTTAAAGTAACGATCGTTTGCCGCTTTCGCCTTGTTTCGGAGATCATCTCTAGTGCACTGCAGTTTTCAATTTTCGGCTGGCTTGGACTGTTCTTTACGGTTTTACGAAACCGATTCAATCGACGCTTTGACTGAATAAGCTCTCACGTGATCCACGGGTTTGACCTCTGTTGTTTCTTTAACTATTTTCGGAATATACCTAACGACACAAAAAATACAATTGATTTGAACGTAACCCGTAGAGTATTTACGTCGCAGGATGCGTCAGACACGAGCTGTGAAAATCTCAGAACCTCGTAAGCTAAGCGCGCTAGTATAATGCTGTTATCCGCCTTGTCAAAGTTGGTTATCACAGAGATTTCGCTATGATTGATGAGGGTGTTGCTAATTGGTAAGGTGCATATTTGTATGTCGCGGTCCGAGATGGCTTTTATAATACTTGATCTAATAGCAGTTATCGAGAAGTGTAGGCTTAGATGAATAATGTCCGGAATAAGGTCCGGATGAATAAGGTCCGTTCTATGTGAGACATAGATTGGGACACCCTTAAATCTCTGCAACGCTCAATTTATTCCAAGCACCACTCAATTTAATCCCAACGGCAGACGAATCAGTCGAAACAACAGTGAATTGTATCCAGGCATAGCGGAATTCAAGATCCTTTGAATTTCAAGACGTCTGAAAATTTGCGACTATATTAAGAGGTAATACGTTCAAAATGAAAGGTCGAGATGAGAGGCCAGTAGCTTTCCTACCACGTGACTAACATAATCTTTGTGATGTTTTTATTTTCTACTTCGACATGTAAGCGACGCAGCAGGTGACAATTCTTGAAATTACATGAGAGGAAACGTCAGCATGAGCACGTTAATTGAGTTAATGACACAGATGCGATTTGGTCATGGCTATCAAAAGCAACAATAAAGAGTGATTCAGTGATAATCGCCAGTCCCTGTTCGAGTCACTATTCTACAGTGATATCCGCAGCCTCCGATCAAACACCTTGTCGTCGATACCACTCAAACACTTATGAATAGCATTTAATTGCATATTACACCTAACTGATGGGGTGGAGTTTCTAGTGAGCACAAGTAAAATACAACGCCAGTTCAGGGCTCTCGGTGTTTTGCACAATATTATGCAATATATACCAAATGAAGTGCGATATAATGAGTGACTCAACTACGCCTACTCTAAACTCGTATGTTTAAGTCACTAGTTTATATTATTAACCTATTTTACTCTCACTGAGGCAGCTTTCACTCGTGAGTGCCGCCAGTAGTATCAACCAAGCTGTAACAAGTTGAGCACTTTCTGTTACCGCTGCTAACTGACAACGCTGGGTTATCAGGGATCACTGGTGATGCGCTCACTGCGATGTTCTCCAACTTTCATGCAGAATAGCGCCATAGATATAAAATGGAATGTCGCTCAGACGCCGATTCAATAACCATAATTTAATAACTATAGCATATGCTAAGATTGAGTCACTAGGGATGAAAAATCACTTTGTGCAGTGCGAGAGGCGCCGCCATCATTAATGCACATCTTCAATGGTATATAAGAAAATGTCAATAAATGAGAGTATTAATCAGTCAACATTGCTAACTAACATCACAGAGTCATTAATGATAACTAGTGATAAGCTTTGTAGGTAGTAGTATTGTATGAACGAATGAATATTTGATGTTTAACGGCGCAAGGGCCTGGTGTGGCCAAAGAGCGCCACGCTAGTAGTATTATGGCACTTTTATGCAGCATTTTGTCATGCATGTCAAATGAAAACTCTTTTAAACATCGACGCAATTATAACAATTTACGATTAGTGAGTATTTGTTCTCCTACCTTTGCAACCCTATAGTGAAAACTCATTACTATTTTTTACTATTTATATTACATGTCACTGATCACTAGTGACAATCTGTGTTCGTAGTTTTCGCCCTTCCATGTAGCATAAAGTCATGGGTATCAAAATAAAATGGATTCAAATGGCAATTCAAGTTTTTTACTTAGGAATTGCTAGCTATACGTCACTAGTGATGACGTGTCGCGTGGGTATGGCAGCGGCAGCCATCAATCGTGCACGCATTGATATCTACGAAAATTTCATTGAATCAGCTTTTTTCCTGCTAATACCTGATAGTGAAGAGTGATTAGTGATAGCTAGTGATAAGATCAGTTCAGCATTCTCTTACAATTACAGATCATAGCGTAATGAATGTGAAATGATCAATGGAACGATTATTCAATATAAATACATTGGGGATGCTAGGAATTAGTCACTAGTAATCCCGAATCACTTTGACAGTGGAAGCCATCATTCGCTCATTTTACCGTAAGTGAATGTCTTTCCTCTGAAATCGCACATGTGGTCAAAATACTGATGGTCTATGGCGAGTATATTTATCTCAAATTTTTGGACTAACCACAAATCACAGCTTCCTAGATATGAATTAAAAGGTCGCTTAAAATGTGATTCAACTATGACAATTATGGACTGACATGTTTGAGCCAATCGATGCAAAGAAGCATTTAAATTTAATTTAAATTTAAAAGCCTTTTCTCATTAGAAGGGCTCAAGAGGCACAAATTGACTTGAACAAATAAAATGAAACAAAGATGCTAATGCAGCGGAAGCAGCGCGTCATAAATTGGCTTGTAGCAGATACATGGAAAAAAGAGCTAACTCGAAATTCAGCAGAAAAGGTTAGCATGTTTAAGTGCCTTTAAGCACTTGTGGAGCAATTGATTGCGTCGTAAAGGCGACGCCTGTGAGTCCCTCATGGAAATTCTGACCATAAGAGCTCCGCGTAGATCTGTGAGAGGCAAACTTTATTATTATAGACTAAAGGCAGTTTGTTGGAAGACTGTTGCCTTTCCTTCGCGTACAGCACTGAGCAGTTTTCACATGTCGTGGCACTCTAGGGCAGTTTGCACAAAAGTGTAGTGGTGCCTTTCGTAGGCAGCGCACTCCACTCGCAGGATGTGCTGTATTCGTTCTCCCGCGCCCCCCACCTACAGTGCCCGGGAAGAATATTCCTTGGACATACGCGGTGGTGTCGCGAAAAAGCGGTCGCATCGTGCCGCTTGAAGAGCCTATATACGCTCCATGAACATCGAAAAAACTTTTGGTTTGGATTGAAGAATGAGCGATACGGTGGAAGCCGCTTCACTGAGTGCTCATTTGTGACCAAGGTGACCTAATCAGCACGGCGGTGCGTTGGCTCGTTGTCAAACAAGAACACAGCTTGAGCGCCAGGTTCCCGATGATGAACCTTCTTCGACAGATTATCGAAAAATCGGTTGGATACAGCCCAGTGGATCTTGTCCACTAATGTCCAATGCAGACGGCCATTTGCAGGCATGCAAGGCCGAACATTTATATGCGCGCCCTTAGTGCTGGTTGCAAGACAAGTCGCGGGGGCGTCTCGTTTCGCTCTGACAAAACTTCTTGGGCACCACACGTTGCAATTAATTTCGTCAAAGTAGTACCGCGTGACTGTGGTATCCTCGTTTTGAAGCCATTGAGCGAATTTGCGCCACTGTTCCTTGACATCAGGGAGGTTTTTGTCAGCCGGCCTCTCAGTAACTACCTTAGGTACATATCCATGTCCGTCGAGAAGCCGATCGATGGTGTATTTGCTGATTTCGGTACTGTGAAACTTCTCTGTGAAGGACATCCTTATTTGCAAAGTAAGATGAATGGTTTCTTTTCTACAATTTCATGGAGTGTCTCGACCAAATCTCGGCCAAACTTTTTTTACCAGCAACCACGTTTCTTGGCTTTTTCGCGATCTGTTGCGGTGACTGAGCGCCCAGTCTTTATATTTATTCGCACTGTTTGGGCCAATTGCTTCAAGTCACCACCACGTGAGAACGCATCGATGATGCGGGAATTATCCCCAGCAGAAAAGCGAACATATTTGGCCTTCTCTTCATCGGGCATCTTTCTTCGTGGTCCAGCAGCTCGCATCTTGTCTGCTTCTATGCCACAAATCCTCAAAATGTTCACCTTACGTAAAAGCTGAAGCACGCTTCTCACGGTTAACGCGCAACGGCCAACGCTGGTCATCTGCCTGCCGTCTGCACGGATGTGCCGCGACATTTTCAGATTAAGCATCACCTCGTCTGTTTTACTTAGAATGATAGCCTTTCCTCATCAACATTATTTCAAGAATTTGTTTTGTACATAGCTGCCACTATTCCGAGACGCCAGCTCTCACAGTCTTTATTATTTCATGTAAAGTGTCTGATTTTCGATATCCAGACCAATCGCGGTAATACCTCACTGAACACGGTAACTTCATTGACCGCCTGCTCGCGCGTTGCCCCCAAGAAATGGATTGAGCTACCTTGAACCTTCTGCGAAATTTGTGCGAGACACATTCGACAAATATTAGTCATGCTTCGTTTCTCCTTTTTGCATTCACTCGTCCAACTTGACGCGTTAACACACAATATAGGGCTGATGAGTAAAAATTACTTGGAACTTTTGCTCTGCATAATCAAAGCATTTTCATGCTCGGTGTCTAGCTTTTCCTTAAACCGCCTGGCTTCTTGTGAGCCCATAGCACATAGGGATGTCCTCAATTTGCCTAGTCAGTAGCATATGGCAAATACCGCAAGCGAAACTGTGATACTCAAGAGGAAAAACTCATTGGGGCCATTCGAAGGGCTTCTTAATATCGAACTACAGAAGTGGCAAGCTCGTGGCGGTCACGAGAGTAAGCTTGCCCGCAGTTCAAGATTCACCACTGATGTGGGCCATTGATGAAGTTCAGCAATGCCGGGCCTTTGCGACACAAGCACGCATGTAGTGGACGCACACGGAGAACAGAATTATGTAGGAACATTGGCAAGAAGAGAGCGACCTCTACGATGGACCTGACTGATGTCCACAAGCAATGAACGAGAGAGATGATAATAGGCAAGGCCGTATTTACGAATAAATTAAGCTCCTTCTGAAAAGAGTAATGTACGCAAAATGCGTTAAGGCAAAACAAATACAACCGTTCTGGGCATATATAATTTACCCTGGTATTAGCAAATTCCTGTTTAGGTGAAGAAAAACAAAACACAAATTGTAGTGCACACAGGTATGCTTGCTTCACGAAAGGCATGATGCTGTTTTTGTTTTATTATTCTAACGCCGTTCTTACCGATTGCATCTTGAACAATTTTGTGTCCATTCCAGACTTCTTGGACGGTTTGTCCTTTGTTGTCGCCCTTTTGACCGATTTATACCCTGCGCTCTTTCAAGAAATTTGTTGTAACAGCAAACCTTCAAATCGGCCGCCTTTCCCTGAACCTTTCAGACCTGCGAAAGCGCTCTGTACGCGTCACAGCTACCGTACGTATCCTAAATCACGGTGAACCTTGTGTTCACTTCCTAGCGTATTACCGCAGTTTTCATATGTGCGACGTATGGGAAATGGGATGTGATCGGTCATCTACATGGAATAAAGCATACAAGATCCTACACGCCATATTCTATTTACCCTGCCAACAACATTTCACGGGATATGCTTACAGTGAAGGATTGTAACTACCCGACAACCCAGGACTGTGTGAAATCAATATTGGCACTAAATCCTTTCACATTGTTCATCCCCATTTTTCCTGTATTGATGCTAATGACTCACTGATCTTCTTTATATTCTAATTATTGGTGGCTTATTGACACTTTACTCATGGCAGCGCGTACAAGTGCAACCCATAATGGTAAACAGGCTGTTGATAATGACTACTGGGTGAAACTTCCCAGTTCATAATTGTCATAAGTGAATCACCTTTTGAGCGACTTTTCATTTTATGTCTATGAAGCTGTGATTTGTGAGTAGTCGAAAAAATTGAAGTGAACATAGTCGCCATTGACCACCAGTAATTCCATCCCATCAGGTAGCTCAGAGGAAAGTAGCAAAAGAAACACATTCATACCTGTGGCAAAATTAAGGAATGGTGGCTACCACTCTCCTACAAAAGAAATTGATTCGTTATTACTAGTGACTAATCCTTAGCATCTCCAGCTCACTAATCTTGAATAATTTTTCAATTATCGTTCCTTATGTATGACGCTATGCTGCATAAAATTATAACAGCAAACAGAGCTTCTCACAAGTGATAAATAATGGCTCCGTGAAGTCAATTAGCAATGTTGACTTAATAACGCTTTGATTTATTGACATTTTCATTTATACCATTAACTACGGTCATGAATGATGGCTGCGACTGTCACACTACACAAAGTGATACTTCATCAGTAGTGACTCACTCTTAGCATGTGCTATAGCTATTAAATTGGAGATATTGAATCGCCGCCTGCATGACATTTAATTTGATTTTTATGAAGCTATTCTGCATGAAACATTGAGAACTACGCAGTGAGCGCATCACTAGGTAACACTAATAAACCGCGGTATCAGTTAGCAGTGGTAACATAAATGTGCTCATCTTGCTACTGCTTGATTGATAGTACTTACGGCACTCACGAGTGAAGGCTATACAGTGGCAGTAAAATAGGTGAATAACAATAACTCGCTACCTACGCATATGAGCTTGTAGCAGGCCTAGTGGAGTCGCTCGCTTTCTCGCATTTCATTTGATATGCATGACGTTTTGTTGCGCAAAACACCCAGAACCGTAGACTATGCAATGTATTTCCCTTGTGCTCACTAGTGACTAGACCATGTCAGTTAGGTGCTTTATGCAAGTAAATGCTATTGATGAAATGTTATTGATATTGATTGACTTATTTGACTGGTGCTTGGATGAAAATGACTGGCGCTCGGATTACATTGACTGGCACTTGGTATAAGTGAGCGCGAAACCCTGTAGATCGCAAATGCAGACGAAGGTATAATTTAACGATCACATCAGCGTTGCCGAACTTAATGCCTTATCAAACGCATGTCAGAGCTCTGCACTCGGAACTGACAGGATTGTATACGATTTGTTGAAGAACATGAAGGAATACACACAAATATGATTTCTTGCACTTTATAACGTTTCTTCGGCTTCTTGATGGAGGCATTCAACATAGTGAAAGGCTGTTGTAGTTCCGAAATCGAAACACGGCATAGATTCATCTTCTGGTAAGAGTTCCGTCCTATAGCAATTACAGATTGTATTTGGAAGCTTTTTGAAAAGATCATAAATCGACGTTCGTCACACTTCATCGAATGGAACACAATGCTTGACCGCATCAGAGTAGTTTCAGGTAAGGTCGCTTTACAACGCACCATCAAGTACGCATAGAGTCACACATCCACGATGCTTTCGTTTCCAAGCAGTACTTTGTCCGTGTTCATCAAAATGAAAAGCCGTTCACCAAGACATGGCACTACGAGATATTCAGATATTTCTCGAAGATGGCTATAAGAGAAAACATGCTTTGTTTAATAGCAACTCTATCGAAAAAAAATGTGAGCGATAATATACCAGAATCGTTGTACGTGATTATTGCTTCGCAGGGTGTACGTTTTCTCCGTGATTAAAAAAGGCCTCGCACTACACGTGTGGCGGATATTTCATTCTTGTCGCGGAACGACATTCTCGCCGGAAGCCACCGTTCCTCTTTGCCAGTCACGATGCAGCCGGCCTTGTTTGCCCAAGGCATGCTTGAGAAGCAGCACGATGCAACTGAGCAATCGCTCCGTCACATGGCTTTGCTCATACTTCGCGGGCTTTCTTTGTATCGCGGAAAGAAGGACTTTGCGAAACGTATGTAAGAGCAAACAATTTGATCCGTGGTTTCTGAACGTTCTCCACAGGTCTCCTAGTGATACTTAGGGTCCTTAGCCAAGGCTTAATTCTTGGGTAAATAAAGAATCCGTTATGGGGAAATGAAAAAAGATTTCTTTCTGACTTAATCACTATCGGCCAATGCGAACAATTTGCGTTTGCTTGAAATCGTTTCAAGACCAGACTTTCATTTTTTAAATCTGGTCTCAAGTTACGCAGTGCATGCCACTTGTCATTCACCACTGCACAAAATACATCACGTCATTGTCTTGCACTCTTTCTCCTTCTGTAGCCCTTGCGCCATAATACTACAACAATCGTCATCACCTGGCGAATTTCGTTCCTAATTATGCCTTTAGCTAATTAATGTCTGAATACTTCTTGCAGAGGAATTTTACTTTCAAATCGGCCTTTGCATTGACCGAACGGATGATTACGTGCGTTGATGTGTTTAACTGTCACTAAAGCTCCCGTCTGCACAGGATCATAGCGGCCGTTACAGAGTTCGCAATGGCGAAGCGCAATTTTTGTCGCGTGAGTCGATGGTCCCAGTCGCTAGGGCAGACCCATCTTACTGTTTGCATCTCTGTATTTCCAGATCCAATAGCGGTGCTAGACATCAAGTCCATGCTCCATGCTTGCGTATGCCCTGCCCAGACACGAAAAAGGACTGCAGAATAGCATGAAAATATATATTTTAGAATAAAAACAATTACTGGTAACAATCTACCATTTTTCATTGGTCGGTGGCTGGTGGAGCAGAATCCACCTATTACCACTTTTCATCCGCGTTTTGTCCGGAGCTACTTGGATTCCTTTGACAGCAACCGATTTTCGCGCAGTGAGGAAGGGGGGCCCACGATATCAGCGTGCAGTGGCTGAAGAGCGAGTCCGGGGACGGGAACGTGCCAAGAGGTGTTGTATTGTGGCTATGTAGTTTAGGCAACGACTGATGCCTAGGTTAATACTGAGCCACACATAACGAGAAGGGACGAGTCGCTGTGTTTCGCAACTTGCTGGGTGAGGCAAATTTAGGGCGTCAAACATGGCCCGGTAGTAAGGGCAATGCACGTAAGGCCGAACAGGCACGGTCAACGTATCACAGCAGGGGCACGTCGCATTCAGGAAGCACGATATCTTCAAACACCAGAAAGGTCCCGCATGTTCGAAGACAGCTGGAGCTCGGCGTCGATAGTCTCGACGGTAGCCGTCGCCGTGAATTCAATGACCGGTTGGCCACGGTTCGTTGCGTGAATGATGGCGCGAGAAGGCGCGTTGGCCACGGCATTGGATTTTCCGCAGGCGTGACGAATGTCATTTGTGTATTCAGAAATTCAAGTGATCTGTCTTATTTTGCGGGGTGCGTAGGAAGTGCTAATCGCCACTAGGGCCGAAGTCAGTGGTTTACGTTCGGCGTTCACTTCGTGGTCACGATTTATCGCCCTCCTTACCCTCTGCACCACGAACCAGTCGCACGCGACAAGTATGCGCATCTCCTCGAATCTAAAGAGCAGTTTATAGGGCAAGCAGATCGATTGAAAGTGGAAGTAGTTGCTATCCGGACACACCTGCCCAATTATTCTGCACAACCTCGCCACCCCTACAGGTGGGCAGCACAGAACATTATGAACAGTTGCATCAGAACTAGATAGAAACGCTCCAGCGACGTGGTCAAACATGGTCAACTGTGACCTGAGGCAGTGCCAACGAAACTACAATTCGAAGCTAAGAATGCAAATTTCTGAGCCCGACGACTTGAACGCCGGGAGCTTGAAAGCGGAGAACTCGGGATCGTGGGGTAGGGGCGTTGACAGCTGTGCTCGCTAGGGCGAATCCGAGTCCATGTCTGACTGGATAGGAGGCGGACTGGCATGACAGCAGGGCTCAAGCTCTCTGCGGCGGTAGGCACTGATGGTGGCTGAGGCACCCGGAGCCAGTAGCAATGATGCGTATAATGGAGTCAACAATTTGTTAGAGAAGAAAAGCGAGAGCGACGCTGGTGTCTGGTGCCCACAAAATATATTTTTAGTCGAGAACGCTCAATCCGACGGAAGCCTGATTCCGCCGATTCCACTGTTTGGGCACCGTCTGCGTACTGGGCATTTCTCGCCGTTATTTGTAACCAGGCCCCTCAACACGCTTCCTTGCAAGCGCGAATTGCAAGAGGATTTCAGATTCCGCTTGCTCTTGTAGCCCCTGCGGTCTTAGCTATAGCGTCGAGTTGGTGTGCAAGGAGATGTCTATTCGACTCCTGCATCACACACTTTATTGTATGTTTGCTTCCATATATAAATATATATAAAATTTCGCGCTTTCAGACGTGTGGGTATAATTACTTCACATTTGCGTAGTTCATGTATAAACAAATTCATTACACGACGCTCATGATGCTTCATTTCATGGTTAATACGATCCATCGCGGTTTCTCCGATGTAAATTATCTTTATGTTCATAAACATTTATTTGTGTTTCTTTTCACACAGTACGTTGCCCCTACGTTCTTTCATGCTCTTGTTAAATACATTGTTTAACAAAATAATTGTGTAGGCTTTCTTTAAATATATACCTTATTACCAAACGTACATTATCTTGTTCTGTGCTCCAGTCAATCTGGTGCAATACTGTTCGTGTACAATTTATTTGTATTTTTGATCGGCCGCGCGTACATATGGCGTATGATGCTACGGGACTAGCCAGCTGTCTCATGTCATCACCTTTTGCCTCAGCACGAGGACGTTTATGTATTCATATACTTAAATAAACGCATTGTGATTGTCATACTATCCCGTAGTAGTGGCAGCGAGAAAAGGAGCAATACGGGGATTGACGAAACTAGCGTATTATTGGGCAAACTTGTGCCATCAAACAACACACTATGCTCAAAGAACTGCGACAGGGGCGAACAGAGTAGGCGATCGTCGAAAATTTGATCAGCGGGTCAAGCGCGTATGCTTTTATGCACAAGTCATCGAATGTTCCAGAGTAATCGCTGGGAAAGAAGTGTCTTCCACAAATTTCTACATTATTTGCGTGGCGCATACATGCAGTCAGATTACACAAGGTTCGGTCACAGACAGGATATGGAACCATAGATAACATTGTAGAAACTTCCTATAGATGCGGGCGGGTCCTGCGCTGTGCGATAACATTTGTTAGGCGGTGAAACGTGGTCGCACAATATGCATAAAAAAGTACACGTGCCAATATTCGATATTGGCTCAAAGTTTTTTGGATCCTCTAATTCCGCCACCCGTCCACGATAAGGAACTGGCCACGTACCGGATACGGAAAGTGGTGGGTAATTGCTACCAGCGACTTCTTCTAAACAGCGATGGTTTTGATCCATCTCGTTCACTCGAACCCCTAAGGCGCACCGAGGCGTTTTACAGAAATCATGTTCACACAACTAACCTCCGTATTGCTTTAATGCGTTGCCTTTTGGGGAAAAAAAGCGTACAAAGAGAGAAGCATTGCCAAAGCGCAAACCCTATATGTGTCACGCTGCTTACCCAACCGCAGTAGTGTTCGCCGTGTCGAGCAACACCCCTCGCAACATACTGGACGCTATCAATGACCCAGGGTATCGATGTAAGGTCTACTTGGCTTGAAAGGCCTATGCCGTTGCTTGACAAAAACATTATAGCAGGATCTGTTCTTTCCTTCGAGGTATCGTTTCGTTGGCCGTATATGACCACTCTAATGTTGTAGTTAGTACGCCTAGCGATCACAGCGACAAGATTTTCCAATTCGCGTTGGACATTTCTCGATCGGCTGCTGAACGTCGCGTAAAGAAACCACCACCGTCAAAATAGTTTACGACACATAGAGGTGCCGCAGCTGATGACGCGTGTCACTTCGGGAGGCAAGAGAAATTTGCGCGTACTACAGTTACCGCTGCACCGGTATACAGGCTGTACAGCCATAACCTCGTTTGACCTGACATCACGTAATATTCTCCCAGATGGAGCCACAACATATCGAAATCGTTCCGCACCACGCGATTGCAACACACCAGCACCGGGCTACAGACTGCCACACTCGAAACGGCACACTCGCGGAGTGGCGGGCGAGGTCTATAACTGCGTTATGCACCTCGCCGGCCACTCCGTGAAGACGGTGGAAGCTCGTGAGGCATGCCTCGCCCAAATGCGTGATCCTTATCGTTGCCCAGAAGTGCCATTGAATGTCGACTAGCGAATGGGTGACATAGCGGAAGAAAGTCGGCCAACGCAAAGATGGAGGAATAAAACGCGTGTCACCATCGTTGCACGACGGGGAAGGCACCCGACGGGCATCATAGTAATTTCCTTTACACTTTGTCCTGAATGATGTTGCCAATTCTGTAAAATTATAGTCGTGTGAAATTAGATTGTGCCTGTGCGAGGAATACTCCCTTACATTCTCGAATGTATGAATGTTCCCCTAAAGCCGTCGTATTTTCGTGAGGCTTGTATTGGCTGTAGAATACTGCCTGCAACGGATGACTGTGCTTCCTGCAATCATTGTTAATTGTCTGTGTTTCTATTTCTTGACTTAAGAAGGTGTAATACTAATCTCGATGTTGGAGTGGGACATTTTACAGCATTTATTCATCTTCTACACAACTTAACCATGATTTACGCGGAAATCGGTTGCCATCACTGGAAATAGCACAGCCCCCAGCAGACGTGGCACGCGTATTTGATAAATTTCATTTGTATATATATTAGATTTTATACTTAACTGTATATTTCAATGTCGCAGTCAGCCAACCATAATAATAAAATGTAATGAACAAAGACAAGACATAAGCGCCAATATGGCCATAGTGAATGCAATGCGTGTTCGCTTCTGAAAGTCCCCACAAAAAGCGAGATAGCTTGATAAAACACAAACCTAAAAAAATGTAATGTAACTACAGGAAACGGCATTTAAGCATCTGCACACATTGCCGAATGTTTTTCATTGAAGAATCAGAACTGCACTTCTTTTCTAGACCAACGATTTAATACCGAGAAACAAGCGTCACAAGGAATCGGGTCGATGCCTTTTGACATATGTACGCAGGCTCTATTCTGCCTGGGAAGGCACGCGCTCGGAAGAAGCTGGCGGCTGCGCTGGAATTCTCGCTTTTACATAGCAGCTGGCGCAGCCTAGCTTCAAATAGTGGCAGGGTGCTTCTGCGTGGCAACCTTAAACAATGCATGTATTCTCCTCCAATATTTCGCTTCCAAGTGGAAGCCTGAGTAAACAGCGAGCCTGTACCGAATATCTTTGTAACCATAGCCGCGAAGTACATGGGGTAGGAACTAATGCTCAATGTATAGAGGAATTTTGGAAGGATGCGAATCTTTGACATTTAAACCTGTTTTGTATGCTCAAACGTCACTTTTGATTCTGTCTGCTAAATATGAAGAAAAGTAATATGAGATCTCAGTTGCGGCATTTAGCAGATGTTCTTTTACGTTGAAAATTCGAAGACATATCCTGGTGAAAATTCTGAAATTTAGCACGCGACAATCGGTTCGTAGACTGCAGGAATACTCGCACACTCAACTAGTTCTCGTCCTGCACGTGTGCACGTTATTACGCTCTCGTCCCGCAATGATATTCTGGCCCATCATGGGCGCACTTGTTCGCATGCGTGGTGCAGGAACTTGTACGAACTGCGATAGTATGCATCCTAAAAAAGATTAACGCATCTGTTTCATATTTACTGTATTAATACAAACACATATCTGGTAAGTGTTCTACATGTACGATCACATGTGCTGACCTTACTCGCTGTAGTATCGCTGTAATTGTTTCTTCATAATTGTACAGTGAAGAGTAATTTTCTGGGAAAAATGGCTTTTGCAATTAAATAAGACATCATACGTTAGGCAGCTTTAATTTAAGCCTTCATTAGTAGTGAATTCCTCCGAAGGGTCAGTCATACATATCACAAGGTCTGTTTACTGGACCTTCTCATGGTCCAGTAGATGGCCAGTCTGTTGACAGAAGCCCACTGGAATGTCTTGCTTCAGTGAGAGCTTCCAGGCCATCAGAAAAAGGTAATGAAAGCCATTATTCCTTATTATTCATAAAATAGGAAACCACATAGACCTAAGCAGTTTCGCGAACATTCGTACATGTATTATTGCTTCTGCATTGAGAAAGTATGACATAGTGAATATTTTTTTTCTGATAGAAGTAGTTTGTTGCAATGCTTTTGATTGCTAAAAAAGATGCCTTACTGGGGCACACAAACCTATCACATTAAGAAGCTACTGAAACAAGTGATATGACAGTGAAAAAGAAAGATGGACACACAATTTGAATAACAAGTAATACTTGTGCTGAAGAAATAGAGGTAAAATCCTAGAATGTACTTTTAGGCAGAGAGAGAAAGGATGCATAGGACCGTAGGGAAACATGTACTTTTAAAAGGAGCACGATCAATCCGAGCTAATAAATTACTTAGATAATGTGATTCTGCCAGCGAACTAAAAGCCATGATCAATTAGTGGCCTGGGTATTTAACTGCTAAGCCGAGTGGCACAGGATAAAATCACATCCACAGCGCCCATATTTCGATGGTGGCGAAAAACAAAAATAATATGCATTGGGGCCATGGTAAATTATTGCGGGAGTTGACAGAAATCTGCAGTGCATAGTTGAGAGCCAGAACATACCGAAATCGTTCGGCACCGCGCGACTGAAGCACATCAGAATCAGGCTAGAGACTGCCACGCTAGAAACTCATTTATATTACGTGCCTCACAGTGATATCTAACCTACGAGAGTATGCAAACCGGAAAAGATGTGCACATCCTTCTCCTATTTACTATAATAATGCAATCACAATTCTTCTTAGTGTACTACATGCACGATCACTTTTGCTGACCTTACTGCTGTATTCTGCCGCTGCAGTATCGCTATAATGGTTAGTCCTTTTTAGCTCAGTAAAGAGTAATTCTGTTGGGAAAGCGGGTTTTACTTGTAAATTAGAGAGTGTACTTTAGGCACATTTCTCTGCACCCCTATTCAAGCATTCATTAGTGGTGATGTCCTCCGATTCTAAGCAAGAGTCATTCATAGATCTCACAATGTTTGTTCACGGTACCTTCTCATGGTCCAGTAAACGGCCAGTCTCCTGTCAGGAGCGATCCGGAATGTGTTGCTTCAGTGAGAGTTTGCAAGGCACTAGAAAAAGTAAATAAAGCCAAGAATTTCTTTTCACTCATGCAATAGGATCACACATGCGCCAAAGCAGTTTTGCCTACATTGGTGCAGTTAAGAATACTTCTGCGGTCAGAACATATGACACATTGGAGAATTTTTTCAGCTATAACTGGTTTCGTGCAAGGCATATGACTCCTAAAAAAGATGTGTTGCTTCGGTAGAATAAGCTCTCACGTTAGGAGGCCACTGAAACAAGTCTTATCACAGTAAAAACATATACACACTATTTTATTAGCAATTAAAAATTCACTGAAGCAACAGAAGTAACAAGCGTAAATTGTACTTTTAAAAAAAGTACGAATGGTCCCAGCTAACTAAATTAATTGGAAACTACCCTTCTGCCAGCAAAGTAAAAGCCGCGGTCGCGTAGCGGTCCTGGTAGTGCACTGCTAAGCCGAGTGGCGCTGGGTAAAATCACGGCCACAGCGCTCATATTTCGATGGTGTCCAAATGCAAGAAGAAGGTGCACTGGGCCCAAGTGAAAGAACCGCGAGTGTTGAAAATGAATCTGGGGTGCCCCGCTACAGCTACCCTCATAATCATATAAGGCTGTTGGCAAATAGAACCGCAGAATTTATATTTATTTAAAGCAAATAGTACGTGCCTAAGGACAAATGCTTATGTGGAATCGTCTGACAGCAACTACATTTAAGAAAACATCGTACTCTCTAAATCAAGAAGTCGTCAAATATATTGAGCAAAAATATACTTATACCTAAATTATTCCCATTTCTTTTATATGGACATTTATGCCTTACTTTCTTTAAAGCCTAATTATATGCTCAGTGCGGATAATCCCCACACCAAAAAATTCGCACTAGTCCATATTCTGCATGTCGTTTGGCCCGACAGTACAAGTTTACTATATTTAGCCTACGGAAATGATTTTCAATTGTATCGACATCACGTGCTCCTGTAGAAGATCTCTGGTCTTACTGGCCTGATAATCGTTTCGCCTACAGACGCAATAGGCCAGTAACATACAGCTTCGCCACGCCGCAGTTTAGGTTTGACAAAAAATGGTTTCACAAAAACGGTCTATTGCACCACAAATAAATCTTACGCCCCTGTCATGAAGGAAAAAAAAGTTATTCTTTTTCAATAGTATCCCTCTTAGTGCCACAACACTGATTTGCCTCAAACATTGTCATTGTGACATTTTAACTTGGGAGAAAGTATTAAACAAACCGCCGATACAGAATGCTCGAAAAGTTCATACTGCCGATATTATAGCCGTTGTTTCTTTGCGCGCAAGGGAAATGCAATATTTCTTATTTCTGAAATTCGTTACAATACGCATGACTGTGTAGTCGCATATCTCCGTCAGAGAAGCCTCAGTCGTTGGGACTGGAGGCCTTTCGTGACGCGTCACATGGTATCAGTTTGGTGATAACGAGTCAGAGGGGCTATCGTTGCTTCCTGTGCTGACACTGCACACGAAAAATGTCGTTTCGTTTAAAAACACCGACGCGCAAACTGAAATTCAGACGTATTTGACCTCATTACACATCTACATTTCTGACCTCAGACGGGCGCTAACATGTAGCTGAAATCGATAGTAAGCGAATGAACTCAGCACCGGAATCTGACCAATGGTGAAATATCCATATTTGAACCTCAGAATGATTTAGGATTTAATTTCCAGTAAACAAGGGAAAGTGAAAGCGCACGAAGTGAAAACGTTTTTTATCCCGGCTACGTTGCTGCTAAATGGCTACTTGGCTTTGTTATTTCGTGTCGACTCCACGAAGCTGATAAGTCGCAGTCATCGGTTGCGCACAATCAATAAAGAAGGAGGCGCTGTCTGCGTTTCCGTCATTTTATTCAAAAATGTTGCTATCCGCGCAGACAAAAGGGAAATGCAAAAAACGAAAGCGATCGTCAGTGTCAAAAATGCAATCATAGACATCGCAGCTCAAAGAACGTTATTACAAGGTGCGACACGAGACAGACTTTTATGAACGCAAAATATAGCGTTATTCATAACAGGGGCCAAGTACCTGTCGATGAAATTCTATCAAGCATTTAACGTTGGCTAGCCGGAATTCTCCTTGCGTACTGGAACAAGTGCGACGCAAACAAAACAAGCGCAGTTTCCAAAACGAGCCAGCGAACTCTATCTATATATACAACGCATCGAGTGTCATAGGAGTAAAGCCAGCAGCTCGGCCACTGTAAGCAAGCTCGTATCCACTGATCCAATGTCGCGGTGGCTCCCAGGAAGCGCCAGCCTGTCCAGTGCAATTCGACGGAAAAAAATACGGGCTGGCGTCAGATTGGTAGGAACTAGAAGACGTTAATGTTTGAAATAGGGCTATGATGCGGCAGCTGCTTTCAATTTTCGCCTGCAAATTTTAAAATTTGCTAGAGGTATGTATACATTATTAGGTATATGTATGTACAGTACCGATTTCAAAAGTGCCGATATCAGTTCAGGGAGGCTGTCATTTTTTTTGTAAAATAGGCACATAATTTACGTTCAGCCAGCTTAAATGGTACATCTGTCACATCTTCGAGTGTATTATTTGTTTACAGGTAAAACACATAGTGTTCAGTTTATTTGTTTTGAAATTGACCTCATCATCGATGGCTTCATAGAGCCTACGAGTGAAATTTTCTTTCTGATGATTTGGTGACGCAGGATAAGGCATGAAACAAATACGGAATGAAGAGCAGTAAAGCAGAAGTGAAAACATGAACAAAGAGAGTTAACCGAGAGGCCGCATTATTATTAATCATATCTTGAGAAGCCAACAAAGACATGGAGAAAACATAGGGGAAATGACTTGTACTTACTAACTGGAATAAAGAAATGATAAATAATGGCAATGAAACTCGATGAAAAGAGAACTCGGCGCAGGTGGGGAATGATTCCACGTCTTCGCCTTTCGCATGCGATGCCTAATTGGTAGATGCGGGATCATTCCTCAGTAGCGGGAAGTTGATTTTCAACCACATTCATGGCGCATAATTTATCATTTGTTTGAATTCATAAGTAGGTACAAGTAATTTCACCTACGATTTTCTTTGTGTACTTGTTGGCTTTTAAATAGGTGACAACATGACGCTTGCGTTCTTCGCGTAGTCATCTCCGTCTGTCGGACATGTTTACAGCAATTTATACAGCAGATAAAAGAACTTTTTTTACTTCGAGTACCTGTCGGATAATTTCTCATCCAAATCAATGTTTCATTTTCCGGCTGAAACTGCCACTTTCGTTTTTATCCTACCACAAAAACCACATATAAAGGACTCATGCAAACAAGCTTAGGATTCGAAAAAGAAATATAATCGCGCTTTATGTTTATATGGTCTGTTGCTTAATTTTGGGATTCACAGGATTACGCACGAGTTAGACATGCTGAATCCTCATGCACCAGACAAAGCACAATTAAAGGCAGGCTGTAGGAAGGTTTCAAGGTGACCCGTGAGCGCATCGTTCAATATCTGTTCATTAATACGGTTTGTCATTTTCATACTACAGTATTCACGATGTCTACCATAATTTCGAATGAGTATTTGCT
Source organism: Dermacentor variabilis (assembly GCF_050947875.1). Lineage (NCBI taxonomy): Eukaryota > Metazoa > Arthropoda > Arachnida > Ixodida > Ixodidae > Dermacentor > Dermacentor variabilis. The sequence goes on along the minus strand of NC_134577.1, from coordinate 77,642,534 downwards.
TTGTTTGGGCCATGGTTCTTTCCTACTCGAAAGCAGGAATATGGCGATTCAATTTCATTCGTAGAAGTTCTCACTCTACTGTGGTTTTGTATGCCTGAAATGAAACAGAGCCTAAATCATTTTTAGTACTGCAAAAAATTATTATGCTCCAGAAAACGCACTAGGATAACTGCATCAGCATATTTATATTATATATATATATATATATATATATATATATATACAAATGCGACTTCAGTGTCACAAAAGACAAGGGCTATAAAACGAACGTCATCACACGTTTCCGCCCGGTCGATATAATTATCCTCAACGCAAAATACTATTGCTATTCAGCAACCCACTTTGTAGTCTCATCTTGCAAACCGCGATGCACTGGTGTAAACTCTGGGTTCATATTTTTTTTACGAAGGCATGCAATCTTATACGAGACTGTTCGGGTTAGCGCACAAAGTTTGGAGGTTTTTCTAAATGGTGGTAATGCTGGGTGTTCGTGCTCAGCAAAAAATAGTTTGAAGTATTTTACACCATTGAAGTTAATAATTCATATGAATTACAGTTGCCTGAGTCATACGCCTCCTCGATGTTGCTTGTGAAGCGGGAATAGGAGGAAAAAAGTTCACATTCTTAGAAATATGGCGAATAAGTTTTCCGACATGTACTAGGCACGAGGCTGTTCTGGACTGCTCAAGGCTGGCAACCCTTAGAAACACTATTGCCTCAAAAGTATGATGCATATGGCATCCGCCTGTAAGCACTGTAAAAATTGTAGCCAACCTCCAACCTTTTTTTTGGCAAAAGAAGAGATGAATGTTGGTATGCCAGAAATCTTCCAGTTGATGTTCCTCAGAAACACGGTCTTCCTGAGTAAGTTGGGATTGAAATTTGAGTGGAGTTATATGGCACCGCACTTTATCGTGCCCATACTCTAGCAAAGTGAGTAGGATAATTGCCTTTGCTGCTTATATTTTGACGCCTTTATGGCGATAGCCGTTCTTGTATCTGTTCCTACATAAAGCACATTATGTGACATGCTTGTTTCTTCCAGGGGAAAGGTCGCGCATTCTACGTCATTTTCATTATGCGCACATTGAATACATTACCAGCATAGCACCATCACATGCTTCATTCAGCCCGACGTCAAACCCAACATGACATTTCATTCGCTCAAGGCAAAATAACAGAAACGTAAAAGTTTCTCCTACGCTAAAACATCCACCGTTTGGGAAATCAGAAAAACATTTAATGACGTATACAGTGACATCTTCTAGGTGAATTATCAGTGCACTCAGCGTAGACCTAAGGAGCTGATATTGCTTTGAAATATTCTGCGAGGCAATCTGTCAAGGGAGATCTGTTTTGCTCCTCAGAAAACCACGAATAACTACGTGAGTGGATAACGTCATTCTCCTCGACAGCGCTTGCTTTGACAATATATGTCATTCACTCTTCTAAGCGCAGTCAAAAAGTGTGAAAAAGGAAATATCTTTTGGTGCGGTTGCCGATGGAGTAGAATTTGTTTTTGTAGCATAATTCCCGTTTTATACACATAAAAGCATATAAGGACCTCTACGTGTCCAAAAATTCGCATATTATTTTACTGAGACTCTGAGTCTGATGAAGTGAGGCCCAGTCAAAGCTAGGAGTTACATGTGTTCCTCAGCTCGTTACACTGCCTGTGATGCTACTGCCGAATGACTTGGAATGATTTCTTTATATACAAGCCACGTCCTTCGCAAAACTTCGTTCCTTAATGAGAATATGCCTAAGTGCGGTGTTGTGTGTAGAATAAATGATAATTTTGATTTTTAATATTCCGGATCGTAGCATATGATATGTTAGGCTGCTTTTGCAAAATGTCATTATAACCAAAGGCCTAACTTCGAAGGTATTGGACCATAACTGCTCTTATTTTACAGCGGTGTTCATTTTCCATGAAATAAACAAAGGCAGGCACACAAGGTGGCACCACAACGAATCAGAATTGCACTCGCTTTGCGGGTTCGAGTAAATGGGTACGAATACCTTTGAGGAAAGAAGTCTAAAGAGCAGTGAGCAGGGAAGTAATGTGGCATGAATAGGAGTAGAAATAATTGTCGTTTAATGTGAATACATATAAGTAGGAAAGTGAATGACCTTCACTTAGTGCCCTCAAGTGCGAACGCAATGCACTGTCGCAAGATGGGTTCGAGTTCAAGTGCTTTTTACAGCCAGCTAACATATCGACGTAATTTTATACCACTTATTGTTACCGATGGGAAGGTATACGTACCCATGCCAAGGGAGTTAAATTTTAGTCGACGTGAGGAATTAGGCGGTGTGTTGAGTAGTTTGGAACATAGCTTGAGAGGCAAGTGGCCACTGATCAGCAAATAATATCTTTGGAATATCTAAAAACTTTGATGTTGAAACCTTGACGTTGAGGGTTAACAACGACTTTAAGGGCATGCTTTTGAATATCAATAAAATAGTATAAAGTAGGTGGCTATGCACGGTATTCGCTGCCAAGAAGGATTGCATTGTGTATCAGCTCTGAATCAGTTTATTGTAGGATGACTTGAAACTACGGCCTCAGGAGAGCGAAATAATTACCCTAAAACCTGGCAAGCTGCAGGCATCTTCCGCACTTGCGCAAAAAAAATAATATAGCGCAGTAAATTTGCTGTACAATAAAGAATTGTACCATCGCTGTATAATAAATTTATTTTATTTGTTTTATTTTATTTAGTACTTACTGCAGACCTTTCGGTCCAAGCAGCGGGGCAATAGAACGTATACAAACAAAAGAGAACAAATTAGGAACAAGCAAATACAAATTTATACAATATTTAGTCACACTGTGTCTGTAAACTGTCGTTGAAGTCTGATATTGTTCTGGGAAAAAAGAAGAAAATTTAAACGTGTCAGTTCGAGCATAATAGGGTGTTAGTGAATCCGGATGATGCTGTCTTGTTTGCCGTGTTATTGCAGGCGTTATATAAGTCGATGGTTTAATTTCAAGCCTGTTGTTGAAAAGAAGGGAAAGGAATTCAAGTCTTAGCACCTTTCGGCGTGATTCAAGAGCAGGTATAGAGTTTTCTGTCATAATTTTAGAGGGCGAGTCCAGTCTTGCTAATTTATTAAATATAAACCTGACTGGCTTTCTTCGTATTTTTTCAAGACGCACGATATTTGATTCAATGTAAGGATCCCATGATATACATGCATACCCTAACTTTGGTCTAATAAATGTAAAATAACAGAGTAATTTCACATTATGAGGGGCATTTTTCACTTTGTGTCTTAGAAAACAGAGTTTGCGGAAAGCAGAAGAACAAATATCTATAATGTGCATGTTCCGTGACAATGTGGAAGTCAAAGTAACGCCTAAGTATTTGTATTTGTGAGTTTCACGCAGAGCTGAAGAACCTAGCGAATAAGAAAAAGTTAGTGGGCTTTTTTTACGAGTAACACGAAGAAATACGGATTTATTAGCGTTAACAAACATACCCCATACATTACACCACTTTAATATGTTATTTAAATTCTTTTTGAGGACAGTCTAATCATTCTGACAAGTTATATCACTGTACAAAATACAATCATCGGCAAACAGTCTAACTTGTACACCAGGAGTTATGGTTTTAACAATGTCATTTATATACATTAAAGACAGTAAAGGCCCCAAGACACTACCTTAGGGCACCCCTGATGTGACTGGGAGAGTGGCCGAGCTATGTTAACCTATTGTAACGTGCTGAGTGCGTTTGCTCAGGTAAGCAATAATCCAGTTTATGAAAATGTCAGGTATGCCAATAATTCTAAGTTTGAAGATTAATTTGTCGTGCGGAACCTTATCGAAGGCTTTTCTCTAATCTAAAAATATTACACCTATCTGGACATTATTGTCTAGAGATGAAGCAAATGAATGAATCACTGATACCAATTGCGTTACACTCGAATAACCCTTTCTGAAGCCACGCTGAAACTCCGTGAGCACATTGTTTTCAGCTAAGAATTCTTTTATATAGTTTGCCACGATGTGCTCCAAGAGCTTGCGGCACTGTGATGTCAGATAAATGGGACGATAATTTTGTAATCTTACTCGATCTCCTTTTTAAAATATTGGAACAACTCGGGCCACTCTCCATTCATCAGGCAGTTGTGCCGACAGCACAGACGCAGAAAAAATTCGTGCAAGAAAGCTGGCAATAAGTTCAGGATAACGTTTTAGAAAGATGTTTGGTATTTCTTCAGAGCCACAAGAAGCTTTGGTTTTTAGGTTTACCAACATGTTGACAATTACAGCATAATAAATAGAATCCACATCGAATACCTGTTTCACTGGAAGCATAGTAATGCAATCATCTGACAGTGCAAAGACACTTTGAAAATACTCATTAAATGTTGTGCTATGTCTTCGCCATCAGTTATTTATGTGCCCTCAATTATTATCTGTGAAATCGGTTTCTTTCTTTCCCTAATATGGTTCCAAAATTTTGTAGGATCATTTTTAATAAAGTTAGGCAGAGAGTTGTTATAATAGTAACTCTTTGCAGCAGTCACCTTCTGTTGAAGAGAGTTCTGCGCCTCTTTTATTTTAACAGGATTACCATGCTTTCTTTTTAACCTTTTTACCTTGCGTTTAATATGAATAACGTCGCGTGTCACCCAAGGTGTGTGTTTGCGAACTTTCATTTTTTTTGACTAGGGATGAATTGGTTCATGCAATAGTGGCACATAATTTTGAATCGATTCCACAGAGAACAGGCATCAGTGCTGATGAAATCAACAAGACAGTTTTCCATGTCCTCAATGATGGACACATCATCGGCATGAGAATAATCTTTGTAGCTAAGCACTGCGAAATAGTTTTGCGTCATCCATTTCATCATAGTTTGCGTCATAATAAAGATCACGAAAGTAAATAAATCTCTCACTTCCTACCAAGCAAATCACACAATCATTGAGCAGTTGGCTGAAGACCTGAAATGTTAATTGAGCATTGTTCAACGAACGATTTGCGTACGTTAAATAGAGGAGGGCTTATTGAGGGCCTAGGAATTATGGTGAATGCAGCGCACAACTTTTGTTGCAGCCTATGTATCAATGAACTTGTATCCAATGCCTTGTGTGAAATACGTGCGAAATGCTTTGAACCTTTTATATTTAGACTCTTTCAGCTCTGCCATTTCAGTCCTCTGAGTCGCGCGTCCTATGAAAAAGAAAAAAAAAAGACCAGCTCTTCTAAGCTACTTTGTGCAAATAGAATTCGGTGGCTTGTCGCTTTTCTCTTCTTGGTCGCAGTGCATCGCCCTCCAGACCATCTATCTCGTGGCGCCGCCGCTCGCGGCAGCTATTTACGTCTCGTTTAAGCTAAAGAGCTGCTTGCAGTGCAAGTAGCGCGATTGACAACTCAGGCCACCGCAATCCAAACACACCGGCTGAGACAACGTACGAAGCGCGAAAAGCAATGTGATAGGCAACACAGCCTTAAAAATCCCGGCTTTGCTCGCACCGCATCGACAGAGTACGCGGGAAGCTATATTTCGCAACAGAAATTTGCTTCGGACCAAAGCCAAATTATAGCGACGGACTTATTTTCACGAGGGTGTATACGTGATGCAAAAACAGGTCCATTACATAACATAAAGGAAAAATAAACAGACCTGGAAGTGACCCCGTGTTGCAAAAATGTAAAAGCGATGCGTTCAAGAGAGCCCCCAAAAAAACATCAGATTTGAGTGTGCCGTTATTATCTGTGAATTCGTAAGCGCCGTCGAACACCAGCTGCTGCCAAGAGGACAGAATAGTTAAATATATTCAACGAACAATCACAAAGTCATATGAACATACGCATTCGTGGAACTTGTCTTCTTTAAAATAGACACTTCCCTTAGACTCTGTTTTGAATGTTGGTGCCCATTCTGTAAAAATATAGTCGTGTGAAGTTAGATTGCGCGTGTTCAATGACTACTTATTTACATTCTCGAATGTGCGAATGTTCCCTTGAGAATGCTCGTTAGAATGGCATTCGCTGTAGAATATTGCCCGCAACGGACAACTGTGCTTTCTGCGATTATTGCTATTGTTAGTCCTTCTCTTTCTTGTCCGAAATAGGTGTAATAAGAATTTCGATGTTTAACTGGGACGTTTTACAGCACTTATTGCCATCATACACAACTTAACAATCTTTTACACCGCAATAAGCTGCCATTACTGCCAATCGCGCCGTCCGCGAACAGACGTGCCCGTACAGAAATGAGTGTTGATTAACCATTGATATATTGTTGGGGAATTGTTGAAACAACGGACTTCAACAAATTTTCAAGAGCAATTGAGTTCACTCAGCCCCTGCACAACAATATTACCGTTGAGTGTTCTCAATAAACAATTTATTGGGTAATTTTTGTCGATTTTTCTAGTTGTTCTTTTGGTGTGTAGCACTTCATTCCAGTATGCAATAATTAGGACTCGCATATGAAGACATTCCGAACATGTTTTGCGATGTATTCCAACCTCATTCCTGTCACTTTGCGGCAGGTAGGTTCTTCTTTCGCCTCGCTTTCATTAAAAGAAAATCGTGTGTGACCGATGGGATGGAATCGAACGTCGGCCGTGGAGCCCGGTACTCTAACCAGTAGGCCACGAGCGCGCGCATACTCCTCTCATTCGAAAGCCAGTAAACTCTCAAATGCTGGGCGTGTGCGCCGCGTGCCACTTCCTGGTGCTGTCGCTACAGCTGGCGCTTTGAAGCGCCTATCTCCGGGACCGCCCCACTTTCGTAGCCATTTTCGCTACGTAAAAACTGCAACGTTAGACTACATTCATGACCGCCCAAATTCATAACGATTTATTTCTTCGCCGGTCTACAAATGCCATCGTCGTTTTAACATACACTAGATGACATAACCATTGGTACGATCCGAAATGAGCACGTTTCGGGGAGCAGAAGAATGCGAAATTCACTTGCAAACACGGTGACTACGCGCATGTGGAGTTCCCCAAAAGTAGACACGGCGGCAGCGCGGCCGGCGATAAGACAGGTGCCGACAGGCGTCGACGCTACCTTCGAGCATCGGACGCACTGTGGGAACCGTAGGATGCAAGCGTGCACACGCTACAAACATACACGGGTGAGGTCTTCGAACTTCCTGCGACGTACCCTCGGTCCGTAAAGCAAATATAGTTTTTTATCCAATGTCCGTGGTACTAGAGATCAAAGAATGAACGCGCTTTGAGATCGCAGCGCGCAGCCGCTATAACCGTTGACTTCAAATAGCTCCAGATTCAGCAACAGCCGCAACAGTATCACAGCTAATCGCCGTATCTGCGGCTGCTCCCGTTCCTCGCCTTGCAAGAAGCACGCGATTTATTTGAGCCTCGCCGAACTGTCGTCCTCTCATGTTCCAAGCCTGCAGGTCTCGTATGTTCAGTTAAGAACATCAAAAAGAAATGAAAGAAATACAGGTACCGGACACTTATTGTACCTTACTTGTCACCTCGTCATCTGCAAAGACGCTATAAACTATTTTAGAAGATTTATTTTCTTAAAAATAGCAAAAATAGTAGTAATTTTTATTTCTAGGTGGCCCGACAAACGTTAATATAGCGTTCGGGTGTGTATGTGTGCGCGCAAACGGGCGCAACCAAGCTTCGTTTTGCGCACACTTTTGCAACAGTACACATGGTTACCGCTAGTTTCGTAGTCGCATTTTTTGGTCGTAGTGTTTATTGTTTACGCTATAAATTAGGTAGTTCTTAAAAATTTATGAAGGTTAGTTGACGAAAAATTATTGCTAATTAATTAGTGGTTCTTAAGTGCCGTTATATTGTGTTTGAATTTTTTTTATAACTGAATACGATAGTGAAGCCATGTGAAGCTGTGAACGGCTTTCAGACTCAGTTATTCGGTTGCAGTTGTGCGGTGGTTCACGCCTTATGCTTTTTGATGAAAGTATTTTCTTTTCGGACATCATGACGCACATTTTAGTGAAATGCTTTAACGACGATAAGTGGGACGTTTATCCGTTGAAGTGGTTGGCTCACCCAACAACTAGTCTTCTACTGATGTGGGAGCCTGACGGTTTTGATGAGTTGCGCGGCAGAGGCCATGATGCCTGATGGAGAGAAGGCACCCCGAAACAGTCGCAGCCGCACTTCTGAAGGTAGGTAAGTAATCTCGTTTTCTTGGGCACGTAGCCTTCTTTTCTATTTGGACATTGACGAGCGTGACATGTTAAGCACACCGTTCACTTTCTTGAAGCAAAACGCATGCCCCGGAGTAAATGCATGCGATACTAACTCTCGCTGCCGCCGTCACTTGGTTTGAAACAATGGTAGGCGAAGAGGCAGCGGCGCCCCATGTGCGTAAAATTGCATTGCTTCATTTGTTCCTGTCTAATAACGTTTCCTTCATTTGTATGAGAGAACACAATTGGAACATAAAGATCGGCTTCTCTGCGCAGTGATAATTTTGTACAGTGGCCACGTCATCTTTCATGGGGGCTCACATATGCCGTATAAGCGCTTGTTATCGCGTTCCGATACGTGAGAGGTGCGCTGCCTTTCAAGGTATTTAGGCAGGCACTATGAGTTTAGGAGAACCGCGACAAAAAAATCGTGCAGCAGGTGTGCATCTGTGCTACGCTTGTACCACACTCGTACCGGAACGCAGTGTTGCACTTCACGCTTACGCATTTCGTAACTATGGCGGCCTCCGTGGCAATTTGGGGCTCGAGGTCGTGGATACGATCCCTGCAGCGGCCGCATTCCAAAGGAGCGGAATGCAAAAACGCTCGTGCATTGTGCATTGTATGCACGTAAAAATTTACAGGAAGTCAAAATTAATACGGAGCCCCCAACTACTACGTGCCTCATAATCAGATCGTTGGTTTGGCACGGGGAACATCAGAGTTATTTTTTTTCCGTAGTGGCTCATCGTATACCATACGATTAGTGTGATCGCCTTTTGTGCGGTAGCGGTTAAGCGCGCCTCGATTTAGGTTGCGGCTAATGATGCGGCGCACCGCGAGATATATTTCCCCTCTCTGGGATTTGCGGAGAACGGCCAACCGATTAGTCACAGCTTCCGCGCGGTGACTGTACACGGATACACACCGCAAATGAACAGAGGTGTGGTGACGTGGTCAAATAACACAGCCGCCGACGGGCTCACCTTATCGTCTATCACAGCCAAAACTATCGCAGTAAGCATCTTTATCTAGCGCGGCGGGTTGCCGTTGAAGGCGTACTGTACAATTTTAATAAGCGATAACCGAAACGTGCCACCGTTCTCTGCTGCCTCTTTGAGTTGGACCGATCCGAATGTGCGTTGTTTCCAGAAGCGAAAGGAGCGCCAATCAGCGCGTTGTCGCCTCGAGCTAAGCGTCGCACTCGAGCACCGTTTGGGGGGTGAAGAATGACGCGTGCATGAAGCTAGCTCACTGCGCGGACGCTACCGCGCAAAACGCGCAAGGTCGTGTACGCGACGTTCTGCACACAAATCGCCCGGGATGATCGGAGCCACGGCGGAGCGGCTAGCTTCAAAGAAGCGGTACATGTTCTCACTATTTGCTGGAGCTCTCTGAGGCTGAACTCTTGGAGGGCTTCAGTGAACAGAATGTTATAAATGTCAAAAGAATCAAGATGAGGCGAGATGGTAAAGAACTTGCGATCAAACACCTAATACTCACCTTCAAGTGTCCTGCCCGAGTCAATCGAGGCCGGGTACATCAAGCTCCGTGTAAGACCGTATGTGCCAAATCCCCTGAGGTGTTTCAAATGCCAACGTTTTGGCCACAGCTCACAGAGCTGCCGAGGCCGCCAAACATGTGCAATATGCAGCGCCCATGAACACACGTCTTGCGCGAACTCTTTGCATTGTGTAAACTGTGATGGAGGGCACGCCGCGTACTCGCGGTCGTGCCCATCTTGGAAAAAAGAAATTGTCACGATAAAAGTGAAAGAAAATATATCATTCAAGGAGGCACGTAGGCGGGTGGCATACCTGCCTAAGAACACATTTGCCGAAGTGGCGCGTCAGGGGGCAGTGTCACAACGGCCTCCGACGGCTGTCCGACCCACAAGCCGTGAGTCGGCAGTTACGCCATCTGCCCCCGCGGCGGTTGCAGCTAGCGCTGCTCCGTCAACCGAGGAGAAGGGACCATCGACCCCGAAGGTGGGCGCAGCCGAGGCTGCCTCAACCTCCCAGGTCCCTTTCAGCGCTGGCAACGGCCGGCGCAGCCAAATCCCCCAGGGAGCCCCACTCACCTCCAGGCTGGTGGGCGCAGGGGTCTTGCCCTCCAAGGCGGGACCTTCCCTGGTAACTTCTCGCTCTCAAGAGCACGTGTCCGGCGCCTCACTAGAGGCAATGGACACTACACCTGTCCTCAAGGCGCACCAAATGCCTAAGGAGCATCGAGGCCCCCTCGAACGCTCCAGAAAGGGCAGAACCCCCCTTACAGGGCCTCGAAAGAGCTCTGTAACCTAAGGCATCACCTCCCTTTCCGTACACACAGCACTTATTTACATTAAATATGGATACACGAGTTATTCAGTGGAACATCAGAGGTCTCCTTAGAAACCTTGATGATTTGCAAGAACTCATCCACAAACATGATCCAAAAGTGCTGTGTTTACAGGAAACTCACTTAAAATCGAGACACACAAACTTTCTCCGTACGTATGTTACGTTTCGCAATGACCGCGATGATGCCGTCGCATCATCGGGTGGTGTTGCGATTTTCACTCATAAAAGTATTGCATGTCAACCTTTACAGCTACGAACGCCCCTTGAAGCAGTGGCGGTGCGAGTTGTTCTGCTAAACAAACTCATCACTATTTGCTCGCTTTATATACCCCCACATTACAAATTAACTAAACATGAATTTCAGTCCTTTATAGAGGAATTGCCAGAAGCTTATGTTGTTCTTGGCGACTTCAATGCACACAACTACCTGTGGGGCGACCCTCGTATAGATGCGCGAGGACGTCTTGTTGAACATTTCCTTTTCTCTTCTGGTGCTTGTCTCCTGAATAAGAAGGAAGCGACATACTATTCTCTTGCAAACAGAACATTTTCTTCAATAGATCTTAGCCTAGTCTCCCCGTCACTACTGTCTGAACTTGAATGGGAAGTTAACGACATTCTTTACGGGAGCGACCACTTCTCAATACTACTAAGATCATATAAAGAAAACGAATGTCTGCCACAGGCTCCTAGGTGGAAGGTTCACACAGCTGACTGGGAGAAATTCCGAACCCTAACTAGTATATCATGGGATGACATGTCCTCGTTATGAATTGATCCTGCTGTTGAGTATTTTATAGCCTTTATAATAAATGCCGCATCAAAATGCATATCAGAAGTAAATGGCCTGGCATGCAAACGGCGTGTCCCGTGGTGGAACAACGATTGTAGGATCGCTCGTAAGAAACAGAACAAAGCGTGGGGGCCGCTACGCGCTTCCCCCACTGCAGAGAATCTTATCAAATTTAAGAAAGTAATGTCCCAAGGCAGGAGAACCCGCAGACAGGCCAAAAGAGAAAGTTGGCAGAACCTTTTGTCGAGTATTAACTCTTTTACAGATGAGGCTAAAGTCTGGAACAGGGTAAATAGAATTAGAGGACGACCAACGTATTGACTCCCTCTTGTAAATACACAGGGTGATACACTGCAAGATCAGGCAGACTCACTTGGGGAACACTTTGAGAGCGTTTAAAGTTCCACCAATTATTCAAAATCCTTTCTCAAACATAAACAAATAGAAGAATGCAAGCCGCTGATAAGAAAGTGCCAGCAGAAGGAACCGTTCAACAGTCCTTTCAGTATTGCAGAGTTGAGAGCTGCCTTCAGCACATGCAAGATTTCTGCACCGGGATCTGATAGAATCGTGTATGAAATGCTCAAAAACTTACACAATGACACGCGAGATACACTACTTACACTTTTCAACACTATTTGGGGCGCAGGGTACCTTCCAACGGCATGGAAAGAAGCCATTGTGGTCCCTGTTTTGAAACAAGGGAAAGACCCTTCCTCAGTGGCAAGTTACCGCCCGATAGCCCTCACAAGCTGCATATGTAAGGTATTTGAAAAAATGATAAACCGGCGACTCATCCACTTCCTTGAACAAAACAAAATGCTTGATCCCTATCAGTGTGGCTTCCGAGAAAGGCGCTCCACAACTGACCATCTTGTACGTATTGAAGGACATATTGGTGACGCGTCTGTACACAAACAGTTTTTCTTATCGATATTCCTCGATATGGAGAAGGCGTACGATACAGCATGGCGCTACGGAATCTTGAGAGATTTGTCAGAAATGGGCATTCACGGTAACATGCTAAACATAATAAAAAGGTACTTGTCGAATCGTACCTTCCGGGTAAAAGTCGGCAATGTGCTGTCACGCCCTTATACACAAGAAACTGGTGTACCCCAGGGAGGCGTGCTCAGTTGCACACTTTTTATTGTTAAGATGACAAAGCTTCGTGCTTCCTTAGCACCGGCCATTTTTTACTCTCTCTATGTGGACGACATTCAAATAGGCTTCAAATCCTGTAACCTCGCAGTATGCGAGAGACAGGTACAGCATGGTTTGAACAAGGTGTCAGGGTGGGCAGAGAAAAATGGTTTTAAAATCAATCCTCAAAAGAGTTCTTGTGTTCTGTTTTCAAGAAAGAGAGGCCTGGTTCCGGATCCTTGCTTAGAAATGTATGGACAACAGATACCTGTAAACAAACAGCACAAATTTCTAGGTGTTATACTCGACAATAGACTCACTTTCGTCCAACACATTAAACCTCTTAAAGAAAAATGTCTGAAAACAATGAACTTAATCAAACTCCTGTCGCAGAATACGTGGGGTAGTGACAGGACGTGCCTAATGAATCTCTATAAGAGCCTGATTCGGTCGCGATTAGATTATGGTGCCGTGACCTATCATTCTGCAGCCCCGAGCGCGCTAAAGATGCTAGGCCCTGTTCACCATCTAGGTATCCGTTTAGCCACGGGCGCTTTCAGAACAAGTCCGACTGAAAGCTTATATGCCGAATCGAATGAATGGTCTCTCCACCTACAGAGATCATACATCAGCTTTAAATATCTCCTTAAAGTACGCTCTAATCCTGAATATCCATGTTTTGATACCGTTACCGATACGACGTGCGCTACACTTTTCAGTAATCGTCCCTCCATAAGACGGCCTTTCTCGCTGCGTGTGAAGGAGCTTAGTGATGAAATGCATACCCCACTCCTCGAGCATCGCTTAATGCACACAATCAAGCTCTTACCTCCTTGGGAGTGGCAGGTGATACAATGTGACATATCCTTTATAAAAGTTACAAAGCACGCTCCTGAGGCCGAAATCAGAATGCATTTCCTAGAACTTCAGTACAAACACTCCTGCGCAGAGTTCTACACAGACGCTTCGAAGTCAAATGCCGGGGTATCCTATGCAGCCGTCGGCCCATCCTTCTCGGAATCCGGTGCACTGCATCCGGAAACAAGCATCTTTACGGCAGAGGCCTACGCATTACTCTCTGCTGTGAAGCATATAAGAAGATCAAAACTTCCAAAAGCAGCGATCTATACAGACTCTCTAAGCGTCGTGAAGGCCCTAATGTCACTCTACAAACATAAAAATGCCGTATTCAATGAACTGTATTCGGTATTGTGTAGAGCGTACTCATCTAACCAGAACATCATAATATGCTGGGTTCCTGGCCATAGGGGAATCGAAGGTAACGTTCTAGCGGACAAGATGGCCACGTCAATCACATCGCAAGCTGTTAACCCTACCGCTGATGTGCCTGTCACAGATCTGAGGACTTTCCTACAAAATAAACTGCGAAATCACTGGCAGTGCACGTGGGACGCGCAAACAAATAACAAACTGCACGTTATAAAGCCCCAGTTAGGTTTTTGGCCTTCCCCAACAAAATCTCGGCGAATAGATGTCCTATTCTGTCGCCTCAGAATAGGACACACATTTGGCACCCATAATTATCTGCTTACTGGCAGTGAACCTCCAACCTGTGGTAGATGCGTGGAGAGGCTGACCATGCTCCACGTCCTTCTGGAGTTTCGGGAAGCCGAATCTGAAAGAATGAGACATTTTTCCTTAGCATACAGGCAGCACATTGCTCTTCATCCTGTAATGTTCCTCGGTGCAGAACCGTTTTTAATAGACACAGTCATACGTTTCCTAAGAGATGTGGTCTTACATGTTATTAGTCCCATGCATTCGTAGCGCTTCCTCACTTTAGAGGATACCGCTGCGATAATTGTTTGCATAGCACATGCCTCCAGGCCCTTGTGTTTCAAGGGCTCTAAAGAGGCAGTAGTGCTCTAGGATTTTATAATCAGATATATTTTACCTATCGTATCATTCTTTTTAAATGCATCTATATGTTCATAGTCATATGTCATCGCCATAATTTTATTATACAGATTTTATGCACTTTAGAGCTTATATTTTAAGGCCCCTTTACAGCCACGTCACGCCAATTTCATAGTAATGATAATTACACTGCGAACCTACTACCACAGACATGGCACTCCTTGTTCATACCTGGCCCTTGCGCCATAAAACACCATACATCATCATCATCATCATCATGTTCTCACTCGTACAGGCACGCTCACGCTCGCATCGCTCTCGGCGTATGTTTAGGCCATTCCTTCTACTGGACTTCTACCCAAAGATTCGATATCTGTTTGGTATCGGCTAGCACTGTCGCGTGGTCTTTGGTTCTGCGAGATAGCCGGGAATATTTTCCCCACTGTGGAACAACGCTGTGCGTGTTTTAGCTAACATTTACCGTAGCAACCCATGCCTTCTTTTTCTCGACGGCACTCGTAAAGAGTCGCAAATTTTTACTTGCCAGTATAGTGTGCACTTCTAGTTCGTGCGTAGTTATGTGCAGTGTGTGGCAGATTCTTAATCCGCACAATCTCATTTTCTGTCCACATTCCCTTATCACAGGTTACGTATGCAGTAAATTCCCAGATGCTAAAGTGTTCTACGCCAAAAGCTTCTTGGCGTCGTGCAAGAGACACCCGTTGATATGGGGCTGATTCACTAGCAAGCTCGCATCTCTTTTGCCACACTGCATCAAGTGGGATTTTCAACTATTTTTTGTGCTGCTCTGTGGTGTACTAGCTGCCGCATGGATGCTGTGAAGGCTACTTTCGATTTGCTCTGGCGTTTAGTAGTAAAGGATGGGCTACCTTTTGAGGGGAGGCATTTAATTTTGTTTGTGAGAATGTTTACCAACCTAACCAAGTGATACGTGGGTACTGTAAACAGCAGCACGAACAGAGGCGGACGACGGACGACGAAATAGGTAGGAGCACACACGAGCGCAAGCTCTACTAAAAGTTTGCTTTTGTTGACAAAGGTATTAAACACACTGGTCAACTTGGTAAAGGTAAAAATCCGTGCATGCGTGCAGAAACAGCCACGTGTGCGACAAAAAAAATATGAGAAAGCCATGTCATGTAGAATAAACGTGCGTGAAAAACGAGAACTATCGGTCAAACCTATCGAAAAAGCGAAAGATTTGTCCGATAAGTGATATTACCCAACGAGAAATACTCTTTTGAGAGCAACTTTTTCCCACTAAGGGCAACAGATAACTTGGTTATGCATTTGTTTCGTTTGTGATCAATAAATATTGCTTCTGGAACTCCTCTGGTGTTGCGGTATAGAGCAGAAAGAACGATTGTTTCATCACAAAGACCAGAACACAAGAGGACTTATGGAAGCACTATTTATTGATCACGAAGAAACATTGATAAGCAAGATTTCTGTGACCCTTAGTGGGAAAGAGTTGCTGCAGTACTTCTCGTTAATATCACTTACAGGAGAAACCTTTAAGTTTTCATGTTTTTGTTAGTTTTTGACGCACATGTTTATTCTACAGGACGTATTTCGGTCCTTTTTTGTTGTGCCGGCCTGTGTATGCCGCGCATCCATGGCTTTTTCTTTGTGAAGTTGGCCAGTGTGTTTAAAATCTTCGTCTTCGCGAATAAACATCTAGTTGAGTCAGCGTTCATGTGTGTTCCTACCTTAATTCACTCTCTGTTTGGGTGGTTGTGAAATATAAATGTACACCGAATTGGCGAAGTGGCCATAGAATTGATACATGAAGTTATTTGCGCTGTTTATTTCAGGAAGAACGCTATATGGTTTTATCTTCTCTTTGTTTTTGACACTGAGTATATTTTTCTGGTTCAACTTCAAGGAGTCCCCTGAGGAAGCCAATAAGAGTGATGGTAACTTCCTTGGTGTGTAACATTTATGAATTTCATCCATTCAAGGCATAACATGGCACATGGCTGATTGTAGGTTGCAAGCATTCGTAGTAAGATCTACTTTTCGGTTCTCATGACGCTTCTTTGTACTGCGCTGCATTCTCCAGGCACATGAACCTTTTTATGCTCTAAGTGCATGCATTCTTTTTCTATATGTTGGAGCGAAAATTGTGAGCTTAAATATGCATATGCATCATTTTCCTTGTAATCTTTTTCAACATGGGTGCTGTAGCTCCCTCTGTCTTTCAGTTACTGCTTTTCCCAATTTTTATGCAACCTTTATGTATTTTATGCAGCAAAATTCTGGTGCTATTTTAATAACATTTTATCTGCGAAATTGAGGTAATAGGTGTTTCGTATATGCATTTATTTGCGTTTTTCACTGTCTCAGCAATCTGGCTGTCGAGTCATTGGAACCTTTTCTCATCCTTTATGACTATTTCTGGGGTGCTTGATACTGAAAGTGCAGGTTACCATTTATTTGGCTGTTTGGAATTGTGTTAGCCATGTGTTACTACCAATTTTCTGGGCTAAATAATTATTTTTTCTCTTATCGTTCAAGGCATTATCCTTTGCTTATCTCTTTATTGACTGAGGTAGCACTTAGTTGCTCGGTACAGGGAAAAAGGCCCCCAAAAGTGCTTTAATTACCTTTGTGCAAGTCCAGAAAGATTACCTGAAAATGAGCTCACTAAATTGAGGAAATGCCACTAACGAACTCTTCTCTACCACAAATTAACATAATCAAATGGTGTACTTTTTGTTCTTGATTTGTGCCAGGGAGATAAGCTGCTGTCATTACACAAAAGCTTTACAAGTTTATGTCTGAAGAAAGCAATCCTGGCTTGTCAGAAACACGATTCAGGTGTTCATCAAGCCCGACAACTTTCTAAATGATGTCTCGTCAAATAATAGCTAACTTGATTGATGTTATTTTATAAAATAATTGGGCAACATGAAAATATATATATCTCGAAGACAAAGCTCAAGCAAGTCTACTTTGGTATTTCATTAAATTTTAATCGCGGTGAAAGACGTGTGCTAAAGTTTGTATATATTTACGTGAGGTGATTTGTTTCAAGTTGGTTATTTTGTCTTCTCACAGTCAGCCGTAGCTCTTCCTGTGATGTGTTCATGTGTTCAAAGTTGGTTGTTACAAGGGTATGCCTAAGCCCCGCCTTTTGAGTCGCTTTCGCTTCTAGTCATAAACTTAATTCGAAAGTGAAGAGCACAATGATCGTTTTGATTGGATTCATATGTATAGGTTTTTCAGATGTATTTACACTGCTAGAGTGCTGTAGGTACTAGCCTATGTCTCCAGGTTCAATGTAGTGGTGCCTTATGTACTGTAATGTTTGACGTGCACGCATCTTTAGTGTAAATAAAGGTACTTCAATTTGATCAGTCTCTACTTTGATATTGTTTGTGTTTGGGGAAAGTTATGAGCAGGCACCGGTGCATGCAAGTGTGAACAGCGAAGCAATTTCAATATATGAATAAAAATGCACTAGCCCAACGAAACGTCAATCATATTTCAATAGCGACTTCTGAAATCTCAATGGCATCTCAACTGTGTCACAATATGCCTTTCAATACTTTGGCAATAACTCAACAACAGGTCAGCAGAACTACCACAACGTTAGTTCAACGCAGAATAATTGGTAACTCAACAGCAATTCAACAAAACGAACACAACGGGCCGTCTAAGCACAATGGAAATTCAATGGTAACTTAACAATTATTCAACATTGAGGTACCCAATGGTGTTTCAATTAAATTTCAGTGGCAAATATTCACGAGTCCTCAACACTCAACCCAACAATTCTCCAACCTACTCTCAATAATTCCTCAATTAAAACTCAGCATTGACCAACAATATTTCAATGCCTTCTCAATAATTTTTTGTACGGGTGGCATGCGTATTTTATAAATTTCATTTTTATATATTTATTAGAACGCATACTTAACTGTATATTTCAATGTCGCAGTAGACCTACAATAATACAATGTACTGCAGAAAGAGAAGCCATAAAGGCCAACATTTCCTTATTAAATGTAATATGTGTTCGCTTCTGAACCTCCCCAGAAAAAGCGAGAAAACTTGATAATGCCCGAGCCTAAGAAAATACAATGCAACCACAGCAAACGGCATTTAAGTATCAGCACACATTGTCGAATGCTTTTCATTGAAGAATCAGAACTGCACTTTTTTTCTAGGCCAGCGATTTAATACCGAGAATCGAGCGTCACAAGGAATCGGTTCGATGCCTTTTGACCTATGTACGCAGGCTTCATTCTGCGTGGGAAGACACGCGCTCGGGAGAAGCTGTCGGCTGCGCTGGAATTCTCGCTTTTACATAGCAGCTGGCGCAACCTTGCTTTAAAGAGTGGCTGGGTACTTCTGCGCGGAAACCTAAAGCTATGCATGTATTCTCCACTATTTCGCTTCGAAGTGGAAGTCCAAGGAAACAGCCAGCCTGTATCGAATACCTTTATAACCATAGCCGTGAGATACATGGGGTA
Source organism: Dermacentor variabilis (assembly GCF_050947875.1). Taxonomy (NCBI): domain Eukaryota; kingdom Metazoa; phylum Arthropoda; class Arachnida; order Ixodida; family Ixodidae; genus Dermacentor; species Dermacentor variabilis. Next base: position 77,623,714 of record NC_134577.1, on the reverse strand, counting down.
GGAACTAAAGCCTAATGCGAAGAGGAACTTTAGAACGGTGCGAATGTTTGACATCGAAAACAGTTTAGTATGCTCAAACGTCAATTTTAAATATCTCCGCAAAATAAAAAGTAAAATGAGGTCTCCACTGTGGCATTTAGGAGATGTTCTTTTATGTGAAAAATTTCTGCCATATCCTGCCAAAGCTGTGGAAATTTACCAGCGGACACCTGCTTCGTAGACTACAGGAATTCTCGCAGACTCTACGAGTTCTCGTCCTGCACGTGTGCAGAATATTGTGTTCTTGTCCCTCAACGAGATTCTCGCTCATCACGAGCGCAGTTGTGCGCATGCGGGGTGAACGAACTGGTACGGCCTGCGAGAGTATTCACTGTGAAAAAGATTAACACATCCGTTTTATATTTACTTTAATAATGGAAGCACAATTCTTTTAGGTGTTCTACATGCACGATCACTAGGGCTGACCTTACTCGCTGTGGTGTCGATGTAATGGTTTGTTCACAATTGTGCAGTAAAGAATAATTTTTAGGGGAAAATGGCTTTTACAAGTAAAAAAGACAGCATACGTTAGGCAGCTTTTCCTGCACCCTAATTCAAGCTTTTATTATTAGTGAAGTCCTGCGATTTTAAGAAAGAGCCCATCGTACATATCACAAGGTGTGTTTACTGGACCTTCTCAGAGTTCAGTAGATGGCCACTCTGCTGATAGAAGCCTACTGGAACGTGTTGCTTCAGTGAGAGCTTCCAGGGCGTCCGAAAAAGTTAATTAAAGCAAACAATTTCTTTTCACTCATGCACTAGGATACCACACAGGCCAAACCAATTTCGCCAACATTCATCTGGGTAAGATGAATCCGAGCTAATAAATTACTTGGAAACTACCGCTCTGCCAGCAAAGTAAGAGGCGTGGTCGCGTAGTGGCCCCGGTATTGCACTGCTAAGCCAAGTGGCACTAGACAAAATAACGGCCACAGCTCCCATATTTTGATGGTTGCGAAAAGCACAAATAAGGTATATTGGGCCCTCGGTAAGTTACTACAGGAGGTTAAAGAAATCTGGAGTGCCCCACTAAAGCGTCCCTCATAATACTACAGTGGGTCTAGCAATGAAGCCTCCGAATTCATATTTATTTAGAGAAAACAGTATACGAATAAGGACAAATACCTTTATGAAATCATTGGAAAGGAGCTACATTTAACAAAACTGCCTACTTTCAAAATCAAGAAATTGTCAGACAGTGCACAAATACACATGCCAAAATTATTGCCACTTCTTTAAGCTTGAGCTTTATGCCTTTCTTTGTTTTCAACCTATTTATATGCTCAGTGCTGATGATCACTACAACAAAAAAATCGCACTAGCCCATATTGTGCATGTCGTTTGGCGCGACAGCACAAGTTTGCTATTTTTACCCTATGCAGATTATTTTCAATTATCTCGACTTCAAGAGCTCCTGGTGAAGACCTCTGGTCACACAGGTATTTTCATGGTCTGGCCTACAGCCGCTTAAGGGCAGTAATTTAGAGCTTCTCCCCGCCGCAGTTTCAGTTTCACACCAAATTGTTCGTAGAGACATGGTAGACGCGGTATCCCCCACAAATAAATGCTACACCTCTGCCCGAAAGAATGACGTTATCTGTGTTCAATGGCATCCGTCGAAGCTCCACAACAATTATTTGCTTTATTGATTGGTATTGCGACCTTTTAACTTCGAGTAAAGTGTTAAACAAACGGCCAATACAGGACGCTTTAAAGGTTGTTACTGCCGATTTTATAGCCGGTTTTTCTTGGCGCGCGGGGGAAACGTAACATTTCTTAGTTCGGATATTCGTTTCAATTCATAGCTCTGTGTAGTGGCCTGACTCCGTCAGATAGGCGTCAGTCACTTCGGGTGGCAGCTTTCGGTGACATCATATATAAGCATGTTTATAACGGGTCACATGATGGCTAATCGCTGTAGACGCGAAAAAATGAAGGGTTAAAAGGCACCGAAGCGAAAGCTGCAATTTAGAGGTATTTGACCTCGCTACAAATGCTTAATCCTGACCCCAGACGGGCGGATGGCATGTACGCGAACTCTGTAGCAAGCGAATGATCTCGCCGCGGTAACCTGGCCAATGCTAAAATGTTTTTTTAAGCCTGAGAACGATTGATCTAATATTTTCCAGTACACAAGGCAATGTGAAAGCGCATGATTTCTGTATTTTTTTATTTCTCCTCTAATATCAGTCAGTGACAGATTCCCTGGGGCCCGCTTGTACGCATCAGAATGACAACTGTGCTTTGTTATTTCGTGTCGACCCCCCAATACTGATAATTCGCAGTCATCTGTTGGGCGCAGTCAGTAAGAAACGAGGTGCTATGTGTATTTCGGTGGTTTTCTCCAAGAACTTAGCTTTCCGCACCGTCAAAATGGAAATGCAAATAGCGAAATTGATCTTCAGTATCACAAATGTAAGCATAAAAGAGTAGCTCAATCACCTTTTTTTGCAAGCTGCGACAAGAAACAGACTTTTATAACCCCAAAATATATCTTTCTTCATGACAGGAGCCAAGTATCTGCCGATGAAACGCGATCAAGCATTTCATGTTCAATAGCCACAATACACCTTGCGTACGGGAACCAGTGCGGCACAAATGCAACTAGCGCAGTTTCGAATACGAGCCAGTGAACTCCCGCTAGACACTGCGCGTTCAGCGTCATAACAGTAAAACCAGTCGCTCACCCAGCGCAACCGAGCTCATATCCACCGATTCCTCGAGTGGCCTAGTGGCTCCCAGTGAGCGCCAGCCTGTCCACTGCAATCCGATGTAAAAAAAAAGACCTGCTGGTTTCACAATGGTAAGAACAAGGAGACGCTGATTTTCGAAATGGGGTGGTCAGGCGGCAGCTGATTAGAATTGGCGCAATAAAATTTCATAATTTGTTAAAGGTATGTATACATCCCTGTCTCTGTGTAGGTAGAGTAATAATTTCCAGCGTACCGATATGTTGAAGAAGGTAGAAGTTTTCTTCTATTTCAGCAGGCTCGAAGAGCACCTTCGTGGCGTCTGCCATCGTATCTAGATGTGGATAAATGTGGGCGCAGGTCATCCAGACCTACTGAGGAGTCATCGAAGGTCGAAAGGAACGAATTTATACATCGACATCGGATATGGGACTAGACACCAACTAAATAAAAATGGTACATAAAACATCGACGCTGCGGTATTGTCACTGATCTGCGGCAATCACAGTCCCAGTGGTAGCCCATTCGAGCCAGGTTGAGTAGCGTTGGTTGTGGCGTAGCTCAGCCGCAACTCGCTACGGCAGTTGTGGCAGTCAAGGCGGAGCTCGGTCTCGACTGTGCAGCACGACGATGAAGGCCGCAACACTGGCTGCCTCGGAAGCATCAGGAGCCGGAGGGAAGCACCTCCACCATAGGGTCCGCCAGAAAGCCTCTGACGACAGCAGTGTAAGCCGGGGCGAATCCCGGTTCAACGAGGGCAGTACCGGCGTTGTGGGGCCGTGACCCCCGCAAGATCAGCAGTGCCGGGCGAGAGCTTCCCTTGCTGTCCCGCTCCGCTCAACTTGTCGGCCCCGTCGCTCGAGCCGATCTCGTGGGATCTGCGCAGGAATCACGCGCACACTCGCGCTTTTGGTAACCGCACACTGACACAAGCCCCAATTCAGACGCGCACTCACTACAAATGCCGTCCTCCTACTACAAAGCGTTGTTTACAGATACATCACGTAGTACTCAGTTTATTTGTTTTGAACAAGACGTGATCATTCATGGCTTGGTATAGCCTTGGAATAAACTATTCTTTCTTTTGATTTGGTGACGCGGCACGAAGCATTCAACAAATAGGGCACGAAGAGCGGAAGCATAAAACTGAAAATATCACTCATATGCTCTTCGCGGAGTCTTCTCTCTCGTTCGGCCGTGTTTACGGCAGTTTATTCAGCGTCTGAAAACGCTAAGTTTACTTTGAATACCTGCCTGATTATTTTCTTTTCCGATCAAAATTTCACATTTCGGGTGAAACTGGCACATTATTTTTCAGTGGCGTTTGTGCTTAGGAACGAAACATTAATCTGATCTATCTTCGCATGTTAAAAGTGATGTGGTGCCTAATGTTTATATGGTCGATTGTTTAATTTTGGAATTCACCTATATATACAGCTGTTCTGCAAGCTAAATTTTCATGCACCAGAGAAAGCACAAATAAAGACTGCTTGTAGGAATGTTTCCAGATGACCCCCGTGCGCACCGTTCAATGTTTATTCATTAGTACGGTATGTCATTTTGTGCTATGATTTCCACGAAGTCTAAAACCATTTCAAATGAAGATTTGCCTGGTTTTGGCCATGGTTCTTTATTACATTATAAGAGGAATATGACGAACTAATGTCATTCGCAGAACATTTAGCCTACTGTGGTTTCGTGAGACTGAATCAAAATTGAACCTGAACATTTCGTCGGACTGCATAAAAGTATAGCGCTCCAAGAAATGCACGGCGAGAACTGCGTCAACTCATTGACTCCCCATATTATATAATATTTCTTGAGTTTAACAAAGGACAACTTCAGTTTTACAAAGGACAAGGACCATAAAACAAAGGCCATCACAAGTTTCCACCCCGTCACTTTACGAATCCTGCACAGAAAATACACGTGCTTTTTCGGCAACCCAAGTTGTGCTCTATTGCACAACTTGGTTGCCGAAAATGTGTTCTAATCCAAGGAGTCTCCAATCACAACATGTGATTGGAGACTCCTTGGATTAGAACACAAAATTGGGAAATTTTTGTAAATGGTTGTGGTGCTGGATGTTACTGCACAGCCGAGAATTGTTTGAAATATTTAACTAAATTGAAGCTTTCAATTTCATTTGAATTCCAATTGCCTGATTCATACGTGTGCTCGATGTTGCCCTTCAAATGCGGTTAGGCGGCATAAGCTTCATAAGCTTAGCAATTTGTTGAATAGGTTTTCCCAAAGTACTAGGCACGAGTTTATTCTGCACTGCTCAAGGCTGTCAACACTTACGAAGCATCGGGCCTCAAAAGTATGATGCATGACATCGATCTGCAAGCATTGTAAACACTGTAAGCAACTTCATACACTTTTTGTGGCAAAAGAAGAGGATAAGTGTTGGCATGCCAAAAATCCTCCAGTTGTTGTTGGTGAGAGACACCGTCTTCCTGGCCGAGTTAGGGTTTAAATTGGAGCGCGGTCGCTAGGCACCGCACTTTATCGCCTCCCTACAAATGTGAGGAGGGTAGGATAATTTCCTTTGCAATTGATATTTTGACACACTTCACGAAATTCCCGTTCTCGTACCTATTTCGACGCATGGTATAATATGTCAATTGCTTGATTCTCCCAGAGAAAGCGTCACGCATTGAACGCCATTTCCCTTATCCGCACATGGCATATACTGCAGGCATAGCACCGTCACATTCGCTTCCATTTGCTCTGACGTTAAACTCAACATGACATTTAATTTACTCAGGGCAATCTGAACACAAACGTAAAAGTTGGCCCTTAGATAAAATGAGCAAACTTTGGGGATTCATACAAATATTTCGTTACTTATACAGCGATGTCTTCCAATTGAATAACCATTGCCTTCTGCATGAACTTAAGCAGCTTATATTGCTTTGAAATATTGTACAAGGCAATCTGTCAAAGAGAGAATTCTTGAGTGCCTCAGCCTGCCATGAATAACTAATATGGAGGTTTACGTCCTTATCCTCGACAACGTTCTGTGTGGCAATTTGTCATTGGCGCTTCTAATCGCAGCGAAAAAGTGCGAAAATAATTTTTTTTAATTGCAGTTGGGCACGTGATAGAATTGGTTTTCGTTGCATAGGTATCTTTTTATGCGTTTATAAGATAGTTAAGACCTTTACCTGTCTCGAAAATCACGTATTATTGTACTAACTTAGGCTCTGAGTCTGAGTAAGTCATTCCCTCGTAAATACGGGAGTTGAACGTCTTTCTGAGCCCGTTACACTACCTCCGATGCTACTGGAGCATGATTTGGAGTGGATTTTTGATATACCAGCTCTGACCTTCGCAAAGCATCTTTGCTGATTGAGAACTTGCATAAGTGCGTTGTTGCGTGTAGAACAAAGGAAAATTGTAATTTTTTACTTTTCCTCATTGCACTGTATATTCTGTGAGACTAATTTTGCAAAATATCATTATTACCGAAGGCTCAACCTTCGAAGTTAGTGGGCCATAGCTGCTCCAATTTTACATCTTTGTTCATTTTCTATAATCATAGGCACGCAAACACGGCAGCACTATAACGAATTACAAGAGCACTCACTTTGGAGGTTTGAGTAAATGCGCAGAAATGTCTTGGATGAAATAGGCTTAAAAATGGTCAGCAACGGACGAGCAAAACGAGAACAATGTAAAAGCCGGATCCAACGTTTAAAGAAGTGGACAAGTCCACTTGCCGAAACGTAAGCAACAACTTTTACATTGTTCTTGTTTTGCTCAACGTCTTGGATTTCCATCTACCAGATTCCCCCGGTTCTCCCTCGATTTCTACCCAGTGAGCAAGGGAGTAATATGACAAGAATGGGAGCTTCAATAACTGTCGTTCAGTGTCAATGGATATGAGTAGGAACGTGAATGGCCTTGACCAAGTGCACGCAAGTGCTAACGCAATGCACTGTCGCAAGAGGAGTGGGAATTCAAATGCTTTTTGTGCTAGCTAACATATCAACCTAACGTTATGCAATTCATTCTGTATGGATGTTAAGGTGTACGTACCCATGCGCACATAGGTAAATTATAGTCGAAGTGGGGAATAAGGCGGGGTGTGTGAATGGTTGTGACTATAATGTGAGAGGCATGTGACCAGTGATCGAGGAATAATTTCATGCGAATGTCTAAAAAACTCTATCTAAATATCTAAAATGACTCAAAACTATCACACCAACTGAGGCGAATCCTTACCGTAAAACTGGTCAAGATGCAGGCGTCTTCCGCACTTGCGTAAAGTAATGAGATAACGTAGTAAATTTACACATCAATAAAGAATTTTCAGAGATCACGAAAGTACATAACATTTTCACGTGGTATCAGAGAAATCTCACAATCATAGAACGGTTGCCTGAAGAATTAATATCTTACGTGAGAATATTTTACCTAACAAAATGCTTACGCTAAATAGACGTTCTTTTATAAAGGGCCTAGGTCTTATTGTGAACACAGCACACCATTATTGTTTGAGGGTGGGAATTATTAACTTATATCAAACGCACACAAACACCAGCGAATTTTCTCTAATTTTTACTTCGTCGCCGCAACGCAAGGTTTATTGCTGCAAATGTTAGAAGCGGTGGGATCAGCTAGTTCTCCCACCTTTAGAAAGCACAGCAAAACATTCTATAATCAAGTAAATTTTTACTTCCTCAGTTAAACCGAAATGAATTACCAATTTTTGGATAGTATAGAAAGAATGTTTAGATGTTTCATTACAGTAGGAATATTCAATTAGTTGGAGAGGAGGAGGAAGAAGTGATCGCAGCGAGCGGCTTCAGCTTTGAGCTCTCTGAATTTTTTATTTTATTTTCTTTGATCCTCTGCAATCAGTGACAAGAAAACTGGGGGACGTCATCCTCTGTAATAGGGGACCTAAACAAAAAAGGAATATTCAATTAGTTCGTTTGCACGGGTTTGACGTGCCGGTCCAGTGTCGAAAAACTAAGTCTATTTAGATGCGTCTATCTTGAGATTGTTCTGAAGTATCTGGAATACTATATAGAGCTTCTTTCGCTGTATCTGCACCCGCCGTGGTTGCTCAGTGGCTATGGTGTTGGGCTGCTGAGCACGAGGTCGCGGGATCGAATCCCGGCCACGGCGGCCGCATTTCGATGGGGGCGAAATGCGAAAACGCCCGTGTGCTTAGATTTAGGTGCACGTTAAAGAACCCCAGGTGGTCAAAATTTCCGGAGTCCTCCACTACGACGTGCCTGATAATCAGAAAGTGGTTTTGGCACGTAAAACCCCAAATATTATTATTATTATTATTATTATCGCTGTATCTGCTGGCATTTTTAGTTTAGATGCGGTAAGAAGGTTAGAAGGTGAATCTGTGCCCCTGTTATTGTTATGTGCACATCTTATGGCTTTTCATTGGACTGCTTCCAGTTTTCTTAAATTAGTCATTGTATGCAAAAGCCAAACCACGTTGACATATTCTAAAATCGGCCTTATGAATGTCTTATAGGCGAGCAGCATAGTTGGAGTAGGCGCTATTTTTAGGCACCTTTTAAGAAAAAAAAACCTTACGTAGTGCTGCGGCGGTGATGTTATCTCGATGCTGGTGGCCTCGCGAAGGAATTCTTCTACGGTCGTCGGTGGGTTTCGTATCATTGCGCCGAAAAGTTCTTCATTCACATCACGCATAAGTAGGCGGACTTTCTTCTCCTCGGGCATATTCGGTTCGGCGTGGCGGAAGAGACGGCTCATTTCTTCCGTAAAGATGGCAACGTTCTCGTTAGGTAGCTGTACTCGGGCGTCCAGCATAGCTTCGGCCCTTTCCTTGCGCACGACGCTTGTAAAGGTGCGCATGAATCCGGTACGGAAGAGGTCCCATGTTGTCAATGTCGACTCCCTGTTCTCGAACCACGTTCTGGCGGCGTCTTCTAGGGCGAAGTATACATGCCGCAACTTGTCGTCGGAGTCCCAGTTGTTGAAAGTCGCGATTCGTCGCGACTTTCAACAACTGGGTCGCGAAACTCGCGTTACTGATTTGTCCACACGGCAGCGCGTAGACGACGCACTACGGCTTATATTCGAACATCTGGAAGGACGAAACCCATCAATAACCCGGCATATCGCTCGAGGATTGTCGTCTTTTTGTTTACGACATGATGCCTTGTATAGGAACTCCGCTGCCACCAAGACCTATATTTTGGTCGTTCCAGCAGACCGCGGTGCCGAAGTTTTTTTCGCCTGTCATGACGAGCCTCCGTCTGGCCATTTGGGTTTTAAGCGAACGGTTGACAGGGTGCGCAAATCATGCTACTGGCAGAAATTTGCCGAGTGTGTTAAGCGGTACGTCTAAGCCTGCCGTCAATGCCAGCGCCGAAAGTCGCCAGCTGTGAAGCCTGCGCGATTGCTGAATCCCATTCACTCGCCTAGCAAATCTTTCGAGCAGCTGGGCATGGATCTTCTGTGCTCGTTTCCACTGTCATCTTCTGGCAACAGGTGGATAATCGTCGCCACAGACTAACCCGGTATGCTGAGACAAACGCGCTTTCTCGAGGCACAGCTTCAGAGGTTGCCCAGTTTTTCATACCGAGCATCGTCCTACGGCGTGACGCCCCATCGCACGTCATCACAGACCGAGGCAAAGCCTTTACAGCACAGCTCATTGAAGACGTTTTTAAACTCAGCTGCACGACCCACCGAATGATAACTACCCATCATCCGCAGACAAACGGTTTGACCGAACGACTGAACAAAACGATGACTGACATGCTGTCTATGTACGTAGACGTACAGCACAAGACGTGGGACGAGACACTCCCTTACGTAACGTTTGCCTACAACACTGCTACGCAAGAAACAACACGCTTCACGCCGTTTTACTTCGTTTACGGCCGTGATGTGCAGACTATGTTAGAAGCAATGCTGCCATGTGAATAAATCAATCATCTCGACCTCGCCCAAGATGCCGAACATTTCTAGCAACGCGCGCAAGAAGCCCGTCAGCTTGTCCTAGGGCACATAAAGAAACAACAGAGCATCGATACGCACGGTTACTATCTCCGCCATCGACAACTCGAGCTCCAACCTGGTGATCAAGTTTTGGTCTCAGAAGTTTTTCAGTCGCTACTTCGGACCTTACAGAGTGTTGCAGAGAATTAGTGACGTGAATTACGAAGTCCTTCGTGACGGAAGCCAAGCTCCCTAACGTCGACAACCGCCATCAGAGATTGTGCACGTTGTGCGGTTGAAACCTTACTATTGCCCCTAATAATCGAATTTTTCAGCCGCTTAGATTAGTTTTTATTGTTGCTCGTCCGTCAGTGCCTTGTGACTATATCGTAAACCACAGTGATTGTGACTATCGCCTATGTGTTCCCCCTAGGCCAGCTCGGCGCTCTCACGTCAAGCCTGTGTATGTTTTCGTCCTTTTTTTGAAGAGGGTGTAATGCAACATGGTATGGCACAGCAAAGGGAATGAAGAAGAGGAGCACGAGGTTTGTCTCAGCTTCACGCTTCGACGCTTACTTTTCGTGAAATGTAAGCGCCTAGGCACTCATTCAGCGTGTATACAACAGCTGGTTAAACGCGACAAATATATATATATATATATATATAAAGAGTTGTGGGTTCGGTTCCCACCTGCGGCAAGTTGTTGCTCATCCACTTTAATTTCCATTAATTTATTTCATTTATTAAATACAAGTACTTTCCCCTATGTTGTCCTTGGTGTCAGTGTTTGTTGGCTTCTCATGCTATCACTAATCAAAATCGGGACCCTCGGTTAACCCCCTCTCTTCTCGTTTATTGCATAACGAGGGTCTCGAATCCGGCAACATTGATGCCTTCAGGTGGCATGTGTGGGTTTATTGACCAGTTGCCTTCATCCAAAAAGATCACGTTCTCGTGACGCCTGCGGCAAGAAGGACGTTCCACGTCCGCCGCCAAGGTATGTGAGTGATGGCGCTGGCTAACACTCCCAGGGTTCTACTAGGACACATAGATACCCAAGAAAGTGGATGGGGAAAGAGCGCTGCTGTAGCTCAATTGGTAGAGCATCGCACGCGAAATGCGAAGGTTGTGGGTTCGGTTCCCACCTGCGACAAGTTGTTTTTTCATCCACTTTAATTTCCATTAATTTATTAATTTACTAAACACAAGTAATTTCCCCTATGTTTTCCTTGGTGACAGTATTTCCTGGCTTCTCATGATATGACTACTAAAAATCGGGACCCTCGGTTAACCCCCTCTCTTCTCTGTCTCGATATATATATATATATATATATATATCGAGACAGAGAAAGAGCTCATTTCTTTCACTTGTAGCAACTTCGTTTGATCTGGATGAATTGGTCACCGAAATGACGGCCTTATATGAGAATTTACAAGACCTCATAGTACGAGACTGTTCAAATTGACAGCTTGAGTCCTCTCCCACCAACAAGAATCTGGACTCTCTCGGTGCTGTATTCTTCCTTAGTGTAATTGCGGTATCATTATCATCACCAGCCTGCCTTCGCCCACTGCAGGGCAAAGGCCTCTCTCATACTTCAACTACCCCGGTCATGTGCTAATTCTTGCCATGTTGTCCCTGCAAACCTTTTAATCTCTTCCGCACACCTAACTTTCTGCCGCCCCCTGCTACGCTTCCCTTCTCTTGGAATCCAGTCCGTAACGCATAATGACCATGGGTTATCTTCCCTCCTCTATACATGTCCTGCCCATGCGCATTTCTTTTTCTTGCAAGAGAGCCGTTGCGTTATTCGCAGAAAACCCAATGGAGATAGTTTCCAGTACAGTAGAGTAGCCGCCAGTCATTCTTTCGTTCCTGAAATTTAATTCGACTATTGCAAATAATCGTGTAATTCGAGAAGTACTGCCCTAATTATCAACGTGTCAATGAGGTATTTGTAGGCGCACGAGGAACCCAAAATGACATCTAACTACTGTGTTTTCAGAGACGTACTACTTCCGTGCCATTTTTCCGCCGGGCAAATAAACCTCAGGAAATATGAGAAATACCACATCCTGCGCTTCTACACGCCTCATTAAAAAAGAAATAGGTTATTTACGCCGCACTTTAGCTAAGACATCCGCGATACTAAACTGTTATTGTATAAAACGTTAATTCGGCCTGTTCTAGAATTTGCATCAGTCGTTTGGTTCCTCTACAAACCATGTGAATTAAGTTTGTTCAACAGCGTTCAACTAAAATCTATCCGTTTTATTTGCCAAAATTACAGCCGCAATTGCTCTCCAACACAGGCTCAACAATCATTGAACATTAAAGCCATTACTTTCACGTTACCACATTGAAGCATTAAAACTTTTATATGTAATTAATAACCCCACCTCTGTCCTTTCTGATTGTCACTTTATCACATATGCTAACGCAAGTTGTACCCGTAGCTCCCACGCCTTGAACATAACACCTATTTAGGCCCGTACTAACACATTCAAGCACAGTTTTCTTTTTCTACGTACAACAGAGCTTTGGAATTTTCTACCCAGGTAAAACGTTCACTACCACTACAAGATTTGATAGCTACCACTGGTAGGCGCTTCGCTAAAGTGTAAAGCGCTTCTTTTCGATCCCTCATCTTTTTGTGTTTATGTGTGCTATTATAAGGTAATGTATACTAACGTATAATGTTCTTACTCCTGCCATCGCCCTATATTCGAATGCAGTATATGTAAATGAAACAATAATAAATTGTTTACGCAATTTAACATGTAATGTAATAACTGTTTAAATATTCATTAACTCATAAATAAAAAAGCACCGCCCTCAAGCAAGTTGATAGAAAGCAACTGCCTTGCCTGTCACAAACCCGAAGAGACAGCGCATCACCTTCATAATGATACGGAAGGAGCACAAACAGTAGGTTTCGCGGGTTTGCAGCTATTCCTTCCTCTCAACGTCCCACTTACTATCTATATGTCACGGCTGAGTGATCACGCTTGTAACAAAAGACCCTTGATAACGCGAACGTAGCGCCGCTCTGACCACGCAACAGGCGGAAGTGGAAATCAACAGAGAAGGGACGGATACTAACCAGAAATGCGTTAGTTTGGCTACTCTGGGGGACGGAAAAGAGGGAATGGAAAGATAAGAAAGAGAGGAAGAGGAGGGGGAGGAAAGCCGCGGGGAGGTCGCGCTTGCACGTCGAACGCCTGAGGAACACATAGGCGTCCACACAGCAGACCAGTCGCGTCCCCGAAAAGCAACAATGCCTTCATAAAGTTGTTGGCCGAAGAGCTATGAGGACGGACTTCGAGTAGCACCTGCTGAGGCAACGTACAAAACGCGAAAAGCAATCTGATAGGCACAAATGCTTAACAATGCCGGCTTTGCTCGCACCGCGTCGACAGAGTAGGCGCGCAGCTATATTTCGCGCCAGAAATTTGCTTCGGAGCAAAGGCAAATTAAAGTGGCGGATTTATTTACACTAGGGCGTATACGTGCTGCAAAAACCGGTTCATGGCACAAAATAAAGGCGATATATTTCTTATCTATATCTGAAATCTTATATTTAAATTATACAGAATTGGTTAAACAACTGCTTGCTATCACGTATACTTGTTCGTCCCAACATTGAATTGCGGACTGGTAGTAAACTTAGTCAAAGTGTCTTTATTACCGATGACGAAGAATGGATAACATGGCGATCTGATGTTTTTTTTTTGTCCAACCAGACAAGCATCAAACATACGAAATGCTTTCCTGAACAGCGTAGCCTTAAAGAATACGATCCTGTTGTGAGAATTTTGAGCAACCAAACATTTGCGAACGCCACTAATAAAAGAGAGACAGAGGAGGCGATCGAAAGACTAAGAGGTCAATCAGTTCAATGTCGAGTTTGTAACCAAGCGCGAAAGGAAATTGTAAGAATAAATGCAGCGACTGAACGCAGCTTGCACTCAAGCAAGACAATAGATGGTATTCGCGGCCATGTGTGCTTCTAAAACTGAAGTAGCACACTAATTTCAGACTCTCTAAACACGGCCGCCGCATCTTTGTACTTCGGGAAGCTCTAATGTCGAGCAATCATGAACTTGTGTTGAGAGAGGCGCAGAACAAGTTCTTGCTGGCATTCCGTCACGCACAATCGTTGTAGGGTGGTTTATCTACTCCTCCTGCGCGGAAGGGATAAGCGTTTGTCGGCGCCGTACCTTGTCAATTGCGATCTCTGGCAGCATTACTCGTAGGGCGATGTTGCAGTACAACGAGAGTAACTGTTCCACACTTGCACACACGCATGTGCAACACCGTTACCTTACATTTACAGCTATCCTTAGAGTGTATTGTTCATCACGAGTTCTTACTGGGTGCTACCCACTTCTACTATACAACTCTATCCCTTTTACATGCAGATCGGATGGAGAATAATTATATTAAGCACCTATTTGGCCCATGCTGGCATTATAGCAAGGGGAATACGGGTAGCAAGTAGCATATTAGAGGCTGAAAAAAAGATAAGCGCAGTTTGGCACCGTATAAAGCAATCAGTAGATTTTTCACTTGGCCAAAATACGTTTTAGAGCCAAGAACGTTCACTCTCCATATCCATGTTCGCCAGATCGACTCCACTCTTTCACTCTTCTTTCCACTCTTTCAGGCCAGGAGGACAGAAAAGATCACATGTAACGTGAGGAAGTGGAACGGTTAACTGTAGGCAGAAGCAAGTCGGCGCCTACGACTATCTGCAACTGGGACCGGGGGCAGTAGTACCGTTAAATGTAGGCAGAAGCAAGTCGGCGCCTACGACTATCTGCAACTGGGACCGGGGGAATCCAAGACGTGGTTGAACTAGCACGGAAGAGCTAGCATTGCATCTGAGGATAGCACGATATGTTTTAGGCAAACAATGTACCATGCCGGTGAATAGATTCATCATCATCATCATCGTCATCATCATCATCATCATCAGCCTGGTTACGCCCTCTGCAGAGCAAAGGCCTGTCCGATATTTATTCAACTATCCCGGTCATGTACTAATTGTGGCCATGTTGTCCCGGCGAACTTAATCTCATCCACCCACCTAACTTTCTGCCGCCTCCTGCTACGCTTCCCTTTCCTTGTAATCCAGTCCGTAACCCTTAGTGACCATCGGAATACTTCCCTCCTCATTACATGTCCTGCCCATCCCCATTTCTTTTTCTTGATATCAACTAAGATGTCATTAACTCGCGTTTGTTCCCTCTACAATCTGCGCTTTTCTCATGCCTTAACGTCACACCCATCATTCTTCTTTCAACAGCTAGTTGCGTCGTTCTCAATTTAGGTTAAACCATTTTCGCAAGCCTCCAGGTTTCTGCCCGGTACGTGAGTACTGGTAAGACACAGCTGTTATACACTTCTCTCTTGAGAGATAATGGCAACCTGCTGTTCATGATCTGAGACTGCCTGCCAAACGCACCCCAGCCCATTCTTATTCTTCGGATTATTTCAGTCTCAAGATCCGTATCCGCGGTCACTACTTGACCTAAGTAGATACATTCCCTTACCACATCCAGTGCCTCGCTACCTATCGTAAACTGCTGTTGTCTTCCGAGACTGTTAAACATCACTTTAGTTTTCTGCAGATTAATCTTTAGACCCACCCTTCTGCTTTGCTTCTCCAGGTCAGTGAGCATGCATTCCAATTGGTCCCCTGAGTTATAAGCAAGGCAATATCATTAGCGAATCGCAAGTTGCTAAGGTATTCTACATTAACTTTTATCTCCATTTCTTCCCTATTCAGGTTTCTGAATACTTCGTTAAACGTGCTGTGAATATCATTATAGAGCTCGCATCTCTGCCTGGCGCTTTTCATTATTGGGATTTTGTTGCTTTCTTCATAGAGGACTACGGTGGATGTGGAGCCGCTATAGATATCTTTCAGTATTTTTACATACGGCTAGTCTACACCCTGATTCCGTAATGCCTCCATGACTGCTGAGGTTTCGATTGGATCAAACGCTTTCTTGTAATCAATGAAAGCTAAATATAAGGGTTGGTTATATTGCGCACATTTCTCTATCACGTGATTGATGGTGTGAATATGGTCTGTTGTTTAGTAGCCTTTACGGAATCCTGCCTGGTCCTTTGGTTGGACTAAGGTGTTCCTGATTCTATTTGCGATTAACCTAGGAAATCCTTTTAGGCAACGATAGTAAGCTGATCGCTCTACAATTTTTTTTTTCAAATATTTGGCGTCCCCTTTCTTATGGATTAGGATTATGGTAACCTTCTTCCAAGATTCCGGTACGCTCCAAGTAATGAGGCATTACGTATGCGGGTGGCCAGTTTTTCTAGAACAATCTGCTCACCATCCTTCACCAAATCTACTGTTACCTGATCCTTAGGCTTCCTGCTGTTACATTTTAGGTTTCCTACGTTCCTGAGAGCATGTTCAATTCTATCGAAATTATATTCTTTATGTCAGCTGTCTTACGCTGGTTGATTACCTTGGAAAGTTCTGCGAGTTCTATTCTAGCTGTAGGGTTAAAGGCGTCCGTACATTGGCGTTTCTTGATCAGATCTTTCGTCTCCTGCGATAGCTTACTGGCATACTGTCTAACCGAGTTACCGCAGACTTCTATTACACACTCCTTAATGATACCCTTAAGCTTTCGGTCAGTGCTTCAACACTAAGGTACTCTTCCTGAGTTAAAGTCGAATACCTGTTCGGTAGCTTTATCCGAAGTTCCTCTATTTTCCCTGTTACCGCTAACTCATTGATCGGCTTCTTATGTACCAGTTTCTTCCAGTTTGTGTACCAGTTTCATCTTGTATGATGCCAGGGTTAGCGAAGAGTATAATGTCTACTTGATTTCTAGTCCCGCCGTTCAGGCTCCTCCACGTCTACTTTTGGCTATCTCGCTCGCGGAAGAAGGTACTCATTATCTGCATATTATTATGTTCTGCAAGCCCTTCTCATAACTTTCCCTCTTAATCCTAGAGCATATGCCATATTCCCCCACATGTCTCCAGCCTGCTTCTTGCCTACCCGGGCATTGAAATCGCCCATCAGTATAGTGTATTTTGTTTTGACTTCACCCGTCCCGATTCCACGTCTTCATAGAAGCTTTAGGCTTCCTGGTCATCATGACAGGATGTAGGGGTGTATGCCTGTACGACCTTCCATTGATATCTCTTACAAGTTTCACAACAAGACTTGCCACCCTCTCGCTAATGCTATTGAATTCCTGCATCTTACCAGCTATATCCTTAATAATAAGGAATCGGACTCCTAGTTCTCGTCTCTCCGCTGAGCCCCGGTAGCACACGGCGTGCCTGCATTATAGCACTGTATATGCTTCTTTTGTCCTAACTTTACTGAGCCCTATTATGTCCCACACACTGCCCTGTAATTCCTCCAATAGCACTGCTAGACTCACCTCACTAGATAACGTTCCAGCGTTAAACGTTGCCAGGTTCAGATTCCTATGGTGGCCTGTTCGTACCCAGGTATTCTTAGCACCCTCTGCTGCGTCACAGGTCTTGCCGCCGCCGGGGTCAGTTCCTTTGCAGCCGCTGGGGATTGAGGGCCGGGGTTTGATTGATGTAGTTAGATAGGAGGTTGTGGCCAAGTACTGCACCAGAGTGGCTAATCCTGCTCTGATGAAGGAGTGCGTTACGGGTTCTGGTCACAAGGTTCAGGCCACACTTCAGGCCTGTTTATTATATTTGATCAAAACGCGGATGTTTTTTTTAATCCAGTGGAAAATTGCGCAGCACCGGGATTCGAAGCACGGTCCTCTTTCACGCGAGGGGGATACTGTACCTGTACGCCACCACTGCACCCCTCAATAGATGAGTATGCATAAAACGTCCCAATTCCTCCGATCCGTCCCCTACCCTCCCTCCCACTGATTCACCTAAGAACACACTGCTCCAAAAAAGGCGCGCACGCTAGGCCAATATGACGGCGGCGACCCTGGCGTGAGCAGCGAAAACCGACGCTCCTCTTGCTTGACAGTAATCGACACAGTTATCTTGTCTTTGCCGTTAATTAACGTGCACTGCCTTTTAATTAAGGCTTTGATGATGCTTTAGTGCCGCGGCGCACGCCGTTATTCTCGGCACGCTAAGGCACCGAATGGCTCCGTAAAGAAAGTCATTGTCACTCGAGACAAAAAAGAAAAAAAAAGCTAGCTGTGGCGAGACTGTTCGGTACAGGCACACAAAGAACCTGGAAACCTGCTTGGCGCACCCTGTGCATGTAATGTTGTCGTAGTCACGAACCTCAGCTCGCATCACCACGGCAGAGAGTACGGACACGTCGCATGGCAGACTCAAACTGTCACAACTGACTCTATCGCTGGAAAACATGTGACGTCTCTACACAGGTGACCTGCGTGAACAATTTACCTGGAAAAAGCCTGTTTCTTTCTTGTGTCTTCATTGTGAATCTAGTATATATAATGAGATATCTCGAGGAATATGTCATACGCTTGGTTAGTGTTGCTATAGTCATATGCATTACATCGCAGTTAGTTTTGATTATGGTTTCGCGAAAGGAACTGATAGCTCAATGTGCCAAAGACTGATAATTATTGACCGCGGATGCATGTGTGTGCATGCGTCGTTTTTCTGAACACAGGAGTGCGAGTTAGTGAACGCCGACGTGACGCGATAATACGCCTGACTTCATGAAAGATTGTGAAAGTTTAGTAATGAGTAGGTTGAACACTGAGTGGGGCTGACTTGTTATTCTTGTTGGCTGGTTAATTAGGTTGAAGATACGTTGAACGACATTGTGTTTTAAGGTTTGCAGATATTGCAGTGTTTCTACTCATAAAAATATTAAAAGCCCCTGCAGATATTTACTCCTACTTTGCGTCAGCCTGCCTTACAAGAGATTGGTCGCAGAACTCCAAGAAATTTGAATAGCGTTTCCGTGACCGGTAACAGACACTAAATAAAGTATCACTGATCAGTGAGCAAAATATGTCACTGTCACGCGTGCAAGTGCGGAAACGATCAAGTGTCGTGCACTTTATACACGATTCAGTACGTATAGAAACACCGCCCCCGAGACGTTGCCTTCAAGTAGATAATATGTGATAACCTCTCAGTTTAAATCTTTCATGTTCACCAGTACTCCACGCTTCTGTAAGCATATGTGTAGAAAACTGCAACGAAAATTCGCCAAAAGCTTCATCTAGGTGGAACATTTCAATTTCTACTGACTTGGTATTTACGCGAAAACATGATAGTGCGCGCGAGCCTAAATAGGAAAACACGCTGCGGATATCACGTGGTATGTAATACTCATGCGCAGACAGTCCGTATTCCATTCATCGATGAACATTAAAGGACATGCGGTTCAAGTAAGCTGCAAGCGGTTAAGGCGATCTAAATAGACCTAAAACGCTACTTTTAGACACCGTTCTGCCTGCTAGTCTGAATTCCACATCCGAGTACTCCTGTGAAGCCATACTCGAAGCAGAAGTACGCCATATTGCCCGGGTCGCAGGACAATCAGCGGCGCTTATATCATGCCCCCCATCGTGATGTCCATTACACACCCGGCGCCCTGGTTCTCCTTTGGTCGCCGTCGAGAGGCGTTGGCCTCTGCGAAGTTACTTTCACGCTACTCTGCCTATTACTGTATCTTGCGTCAAGTAACTCACGTCACCCACGAAATCGCCCCGGTTAACATCGCTCTGACGTGGTCCAAGTCGCGCGTCTTAATTTGTATCACTCACCCGCCTCGTAACCAGCACCGAGCCCGTGCTTCCACAGCCGGCGGTCATGTAACGCACTGACGAAGATATCTTTAGCTTGGTCGGCAGACGACGCTCTGGACTTCGCGCGCTGTCTACCATCTTGTCAGCTGCTACAATTATTTAAATATCCGGTAAATATACGTCTGACTGTTTTTTAACGACGTAACATTTTAAAGAGGTATTTTTGGAGATTGAGGGTAAAACAATCTTCATGGCATGTCGAATACAATTGACCACTCCGAAATCAATTCGCATTACACAATACCCTTTACCATTTGCCATGCAAGAAGTCACTGAAAAGGAGCCGAGGACATTTTGAAGCTTGCAATGATAGAGCGTTCCGAGTCACCATGTCAGTCCCCTCTCGTTCTAGTTAAAAAACCAGACAAGAGCTACAGAGCATGTATAGATTTTCGACGCATAAATATGGTTCTAGTCTCTGACGCAGAACCCATACCCAGAACCGATCGCATGGTCGCCGAAGTAGGGATGAAGACATGGTTCTCGAAGTTTGATTTACCTAAAAGATATTGGCAGGTGCCACTCGAAAAGTAGTAGCAGCGGAAGACGGTATTTTCGACTCAATCTGGGCATTATCATTTCCTCTATATGCCTTTTGGCATCAAGACCCCGTCCGCGGTGTTCACTCATCTGATGAGAAATCTGCTTCTGGGAATCCGAAAGATGGTTCATTATATAGAGGACGTGCTGGTCGCTACCACAACATGGTAACAGCATCTCGCAACGTTGAAATAATTGTTTTCCAGAGTGCGACAAGCAGGATTGAAGATAAAACCGCAGAAATGCGAATTGGCTGTCACCAAACTCACCTTTTTGGGTCACCGATTGGGAGACTTCAAGATCCGGCCACTCGGAAACACAATAAAGAAAATTGCTGGCGCTTATAAGCTAGAGACAAAGAAGCAACTTCGCTCATTCCTTGGGTTGGCTGGTTACTACCGCGACCTAATACCATGTTACGCCGAAAACGCACAGCCCCTTACCGAGATGACGAAGAAGATGGGGAAGAATAAAATAACGTGGAACAGGGAAACAGAAGAAGCTTTCGCTTCGCTCAAGAAGGCGCTATTTTCAATACCAATTGTAAAAGCACCTGGCCTTGAATAGAAATTTGTGCTCCGCTCAGACGCCTCAGACACCTGTATAGGCGCTATTCTCAAGCAAGACCATGATGGTTTCTCCACCCTGTGTCGTATAGGTGCTGTCGACTTCAGCCTGAAGAAAACAGATACTCCGCAATTGAGGGCGAATGTTTGGCGTTAGTTCGGGTGATCGAGAAATTTCACGTCGTCCTCTATGGAACCTCATTCGTGGTACAAGCCGATCAGCAGCCCTTACAGTGTCTCTTAAAAGCGAAGCACTTGAACAGCAGAGGGGTGTGGTGGAGCCTTGCATTACAAGAATATTCGTTTAGGGCAGAGTACGTTTAAGGCGCTGAAAATGTTGCGCGGATTACATGAGTCGGCTATGAACATACTATCCATAATAACTGCCTCGTGACCACTTGACTGTGGAGTTTTTCGTGTGTGCAGTTTTATTAACAAAGTAGTGTCTTGTCGCGCACTGAACTGCAGTTTATTTTTCTTCGAAAAACAAAATTTTTAATAAGGAGTACTCTTTGTTGTGTGTTAGTGAGTGACAGTGCGCAAAGCCAGTGTCGTAGATAAAGGGAGCGGGGCGGTGAAGACAGCTTAACATGGAGAGCGAATGGGTGGGAGTAAGAAGCCGACGATGAATAAGTCAGGTGCGTGATATGTGACGCACCGTCAAAACAAAATTCTAAGAAGAAAGGAACCATTAAGGGCCGTACGCGATATGAGGACGAGACCCTAGAACGGTGTGGTGGTGTTCGGATGCAAGTGAGCGCCGAAGAAGTCAGCGTCCGCCGGGAGCGGGGGTAATCCGTTGCGCCTTGGGCCCGAGCGTCCAGACTGCTACCGGTAAAACCTGGACTGCCTAGCCTCCTGAGTCAGTACAAGGTCCCATCGCGTGACCACCTGGAGTTCGCTCAGGGAGCGACCAGCGCCTTCCGTCGACGATGCCACGGTGCACTTCAACTCAGCGACCATATGCCAGAACTGTTGGTGAGCCGCACGCCTTTCTCAGTCTACTGTTCTTGTGTATTCGGACACACGAAACAACTGTATGATTAGAATATCGGATAGTTTGAATAATGAGAACTGCATTTGGTATAAGAAGTGTAGAGTGCCCTTTATTATTTTTTCTGTCTATTATTTGTGTGTTTTTTTGGACTTTTCATACGTAAATATACATTCTTCTTTCACTTCTGAAATCATACGTTCCCATACTTCATTTGAATAGAAAGCATGGATAGCGAAATTATTATAAGTCGCTTTCCGTTACGAACCGTGACACTCCTTTCTGAGAGAGGGACAGCTTGTTGGCACAATATTACCGGCGGAATTTGATAACGTGCACAATATTAGTAGTTCGACTTGATGATGTGACACATGGATCACGCTCAAATTTCACTGACAACGCTCTGCGAAGGATTGTTTAGGATCCTTTCATAATACAACATAGCTTTCATTTGTTTGGGTGCCAAAGTATTTTGTACTCCAGTCTTCCTTGCTTTGTCAACGCTTTCCAGGTGGTATCTAACAACTTTATGTAAGAAACTATCCCATACATTCGATATGATGGTCGATACTTGGTCACCTCGTGTGAGGTTCTGCTGTTCTTCTGAAGAACATCCGAAGTATGTGTTACCCAGGAACTCTGTGGTTCTGGTACGGTTCTGGTATTTATTATACGCTTGATTCGTGTGCAAATTGTTTCATTCATGCGTTCATTCATGCGTTCAATCATGCCCTTGCGACGGTGTGTTGGGAGGATGTGAATAGCTGGTGGATATTTTTGTTTGGAGGTGCTTGAGCTGGCCTCCAGTGAGAGCTGCTGCACGATAGACGACGAACATGTTTGGCTTCCCTGGACCGGGGGTGGTGTTGAGACAAAGATGTATGCGTCAAAAGTTTCGTTTTTATGGGCAACTGTCCATACAGACATTATCGCCAGATCTCTCTCCAAGGGAATGATTTTCTTTGAGGAGCCGTACCCAAAAAGGCCACTTATAGTGTCCATTGCAGAAACGTTGAAGGGCTGCTCTGCGGACGGTTGTAATTCTAGCGATCGGAATCTCTTCGTTCTAGGTTTCTTGCAGTTTTGGCATATTTCACAGTGCAGGATGTAACATGAAACGCAATTGATGAACTCATAGCCATCTTAGATGAGGGGAAAACCTCAGAAATTACTTTACCCCAACATATTCTAATTGGTGGTGTGCTTTCTGCAAAGGTCCAGTGAAAGATTGGGAGGAACGTGATTTTGCGGATTACTTTCTGTGTGATAAAGTGACGGCGTTTTCAGTAATGTACAAGTGTTTGACTTGTGTTGCATTATTCTGGCGGCATTGAGGATCTGGTAAAGAGAAGCGTTGAATCACTGAATTTTGAGAACATGCGTCTTCTTCGATGTTTTCGGCTGTCTTTAGGTGTGGAATATTGACGTCATACATGGAAAGCTACAAGGTTCGTCTTAACATGTGATCCTGTTGGTATTTCATGTTTTTCAATGGATATAGGGCCGCGTGGTTGGAAACGATAGTAGACGGTTTGCCATGGAGGGAGCAGGGCTACTTATCAACAGCATCCTCTATAAGGTATTCAAGCACAATTAAGACACAATTAAGACATTCGTGCGTCGACAATCTGCGCCAGTGGTAAGGAACTGGATGTTATCTGCCTGCACGATGTCTTTCTTTTAGGACTGCGCCAATGATACGTTCGACCCGTCGCAATAACGTATACAAGGTTCCTTACATGAATATATTGTGAGTATGGGTTCTTCACTCAGGCGTTTCTACATTCCTGAAAATATTGTTGGTACTCAAAGTGGCAATCCCATGGTATGTGTTTTTTCAGTAATTATGTAAAGGTGAAAAATATGTCACTGAAATGAAGAATGCATTCTGGGATAACAGTGATGCTACCCACAGTGCACTGCGGCTTTTTGGCACACCTTTGTTTTGGAATTCGCTATACCATTCTGAATTGCTTCCGTTATGTGACGTGATGCCGTGTGACTCTCTGTGACCCAGATAGTCAATATAATTTTGGCCTAATTGGCACTATGGCAGCTTTAGTTTGACATTCTCATTTATCAGGGCTTGCAGTAAAAGTGGAAAGTGTTCAGAAAATGTTTAGGAGGATACTACGATATCCTCCCAGTAGTTAACGACATTCTTGGAGTTTTGTTTTCTTATCACTGACTTGACAACTCTTTCAAATTTAGGTACGGCATTTCTCATGCTGAAATACTTCATGGGCCATTCGCAATGGCCATCTGGCGTGAAGAAAAGCTGTTTTCTCTGGGGTGTGCATTTCTACGTGCAAATAGTATGATGAAATCTATAATGTTCACACATATCTTAATATTCCCAGATAGTCGAGCACATAGCCAATGCGCAGAATAGTCGGAGAGCCTGGTAGAATGAGAGGATTGAGCCTGTAGTAACAAATTCCTAAGCGAGTATACCCAGCGCATTTATCTGTAAGAATAACAGGTGTCACGTACACCGAGAAAGAGGATAGCACTATTGCTTTCTTTCGAAGGAATTGTACCTGCCCGCAAAATAACTGCGTTGCCTTACGGCGGGCAGTGATACGGCGGTCTCTAAATCGGAATGTCGTTGTGAAGAATGATGTGATGCTGCTAATTCGCAATACATGCGATCTACCTTTGACACTATGAAAAAATGTTCTGGTTACTGTGGTGCAGGCCACTCAAAGCTGTTTCCTGTAGAGCTGTGGCGTGCGTAACGTCAATGAACTGTAACGGGGAGTCGTCAGCACTGCGACTGATATTTCAGTGTGCGGAGGAGTTGTGACGAACTTCGTTGACTTGAAGCAACGCAATGGTGTTCATGTTCAAAGAAAGATTAAAAAGCAGGAATTGTCCAGGACTAGCTAGAACTTCTTCTTCCTGCCCTGGAGAAGATGTGCTAGGACTACGTTCTTTTCATATTTCCAACTGCATTTGTAGGTGAAGGAAAGTTTATTTTCTTGAGCTGACTTAAGGAGACTGATGCATGGTTGTTTCAATAATGGGGGGGGGGGCAGCTTGAGAGCCATAAACACGACGTCACAGATGCAGGTGATAGTTGCTCCTCTATGTGCAGTTGCGTTCACTAAGTGTCCATTCACCGGTGCACCGAACCGTTTTAACGCAGTTTTGAGTCGCCTTTCTCGTTTCCGTGTTCCTCAGCAAGAACAGAAAAAAAAACTCCACGACGAGAGCACTCATTGTGTCAGTGAATGTGATTTGAGAAGCCTGCCTATGCCTACCGTAGGCACTCAGTGCGAAGAGTGCGCGTAGATGCGGCACAAATACTAGGTCGCGTAAGGCGACACTGCCTTAACACCAGTTCTTGGCTTGAGGAGTACTGAAAAGCATAGCTTTGACAAAAACAATTCAGCTTGAAGCGCACCAGCAAGCCAATGCGCAGGTGTAGAATCCAGTGAAACGCACTTCCATTTTCTGAGTCCCACTCTCGGCTAACCTTGATGCTGTTTGAGTGTCCTTGAGTTCAGTGAGGCCGCCAAGGCGCGTCTATTCTTCATAGTAGTTCTTGAGCTGTTGCTCTTTGTTCAGCGACAAGTGTGCACATCGGAGGAATGTGTATCCTATGGTCATTGCAACGCACTCTAACATCCTTTCTTTTACGTCTTCTCACAAGCTTCTGCATCAAAATATCGGTCATATAGCAGTGCAATGCATCACCTTCCATATGCTTGCTTGATGAGGTCCATGAGATCTCACTCCGTCTATGTCGCGATGGTCAGTTTTGTATCAGACAGGCGAAGTCCTTGTACACAGGGTCATCATCTTCTCTGGTGCAGTCGGACAGGTTGATCGTCTCTTTAGAGATGTTCATTCTGTCGGCTTACTGTGACGAAGCAGTAGTGGCATAAGTCAGAAACCGGTTTATTTGCAATCCGCTCCCATTCTCTGCTTTCTCGTGGGCCAACCACCTATGAAACGTAACAAATATTTTCCTCAAAATTATTTTTGGAGTTAAAACGTTTTCGGATATTAACGACGTTATGCCACGATGAAACTTTCTCATAATACTAAGTAGCATCTACCGAGCAATGCGCAAAGTTAGATACACTTGAAATGATTCGCTCCTAAATATTGCATACATGCCATGATTTGGGCAAACAAATGCCCTATTTTATTTTGCAATGCTCTCTATTGTAGGAGATAGTATTTTTCGTACATGAAGATTATTTTTGTCATGATATTTGTGGTGATATATATGACATAGCGAATACATACGGATGACTCTTACGAGGACCTTTACTCTAAAGTCTGCATCAATCAAGATTTGAAAAGAGAATTTGGCATTGAGAGATTTCTCCCGAGTGCACATTTCCACAGATTTGCTTGAGTTTCCTATTAAGAAAAAAAGATCAATGTTCACAACACAGAGATAACTCCAAACTACTTCTTTAATACATCTCTTTATTATGGTAGCTATGCGATCTATTTCCTAAAAAAATATTCTACAGCCCCTCAATCATGCTACAAAATTCTAATATATTTGTTATTAAACATATGTCACCTCGGCTACTATTCCCTGGTGTTGATGTTTTTACATGTTTCTTCGTAGACCTCGTAGTCAGGTCTTCCAAATTTTTCCACTTGTCCATCATAATAGTCTTTGCAATCTTTAGACACACTTTCCTTGTGAGTATCATCGACACGCAACTCGAAATTCGGGTCATCTGAAAGAAGTAATGATCGGTCAGTCGCGGCAAAATACTTTTATATATGTAGTCGTAAAATGCCCTCAGGTGGGTCTGAAAATAAGGTAAATTTCTGATCAGTTTCATATCGTGACCAAGCATTATCACGGACCAAGCATATGGCAAATATAACTAAACTGCTAAATTTCGTATTCGGTGTATTGAATTTCCTAAGCAATTAGGATTAATTACGGTAAGTCCTGGTAACTGCAAGTCCTTGTAATTTAAGCAAAATACTGGTTCGAGCGCGTTTGTTTGCAATAAAACCACGAAATAAATTCACAGGTTTCACATGGACAAAAAACGAAAACCTGATGTTATCGAAGAGCTTGCTGCAAAATATTGCATTTGAAGATTAGCCTGCATTTTCTTCAGAAAATAAATTGCACAGTCAAGGTATAAATGTATAGACAACATCATATGAAATTTCTTTCCCTTCATGTACTGGCACCTGTTTATGCAGGTTTCAGGGACATTAATAAACCTACTGTCCACTGGGCATTCATGTATATGGCTACCTGAATTCGTAGACAGAAATGGTTGTCAGGTAAACAGAAACATGTCGTTCAAGAACAAATCCGACACTTTCAATGAATAGTTGTAAATAGGAGAAGCATAAGAAAAGCGTAAGATATCCCTTTAAATAACAAAAATGACTATTTACCGAGTTATATTTGAATTCGACGTGGTGTATTAGGAATTGAAGCTTAAAAAACCTTACAAGCAACAGAACATTTCAAAGTGAAATAAAGCTGTATGAAAATGTCGAATGGAACAGATAAGGCGAAATAAGACGAGCACATCAAATCAACCAACAAGGAGAACTTACCTTATACTCGCCCGAATAAAAAGTTCAAAGATGCAACAAGTAGCATATCAATTGGGAGATGCCTTGTCATAAAAGGCTACAAGTATGCAGTAAAATACGTAAATAAATTTGTCATTATGTATGTTTGCGATATAGCACAAGCAGTAGTGGCATCTTTTCTTCCCTGGTAGGTAGAAAAGGGCTCTTATACACTAAAAAGTACTGCGGAAAATCACAAAGTTCGGATAAGTCTCGGAGGTATAATGTAAGGTGACTTTACGCATGACACAGGTGCCGCTTTATGGCTACCTTATCCGAAGCTTCTGCACATGCAGAAGATATAACAAGCTGTCCCGTATATTATGCTTGCAAAAAGTCTGGTGGCCCCATTGCCTTAGCGGATGCTTAGAACTACAGCCTCTATACTTGCTAAATAAGAAATCCAATGGACGGGGCTAAATTTGCGAATGCAGGTTAACGGAAGCTGCTTATTATTGAATAATGTTGAAAGAAAACCATAGTTTCATTTCATTATGTCTTGCGTCACGTAATTTCATAAATTTTGGCGTCAGATGACACTTCAAACTGAAAGCAATGAGACGTCACCACACATCATACACACGACAAACTCTTCTCGCATAAGCTAATTGTCTATGTTTCCATAATGCTAACGCGAGCCGCTAATAAAACTTGTCTCTGCGGGTGAGATACTAGGCTTAGCACCTTCACACTACCCTCTGGTTGCTTTGTCTTTACAGGAACGGGTGGAATGGATCTCTGCCTCCAAGAGACCACCGCTTTTCTAGCATTCACTTTCTGTCCCTCTTCTACTTGACACTCGTTCCTCAACCGATTGTGCCTGCTCTTGTGACACTTGTGTGATATGCCAACGGCTGTAGCTCACCCCTTCACTGTGGCTTTGTTGCTCCCTTCCGTATTGCGGCTCTCCAATCCCTTCACATTTCCCATCACAGCATCCGAGCCGCGCAGCAGCTCGTGAGGCAGTGCTGCACCTGTCCAAGCATTGGAGAGTTACAGCACATTGAGCCAGCCGGCCCAGTGGGCCAACATAGGCTCCATTGCGCATGTTGTACTGCGCATGCGCAATGGCCTCTACGTGGGCCCGTTGGCTCGCTGAGCTGTGCCTGTCTATTAAGACCAATGTTCACCAGTGGGCACGTTCGTGCCTCACGTGCTAGACCAACAAAGTGACCCACCACACGAAGACTCTCACGCAGTCTTCCTTGCCACGTGGTTTTCGCTTCGACCATGTCTATCTGCATTTGCTTGGACCACTTGTATCCTTTAACGACTGCCGGTGCATCATAACCATGACCGCTCCAATCGTTGACCGGAAGCCGTGCCCATTCGGGACATCACTGCAGAAACCGTCGCCAAAGCCTTCGATTCAACATGGGTTTTCAGCTTCGGCTGCCCCCGCATAGTGACCACTGATCGGGGCCGGCAATTCGACGGCACCCTCTTCTCTTCCCTCAACAGCCTGTGTGAGGCCAAACTATAACATAACAGTTCATATCATCCCTGTGCCAACAGCACAGATTAGCTGCTCCACTACGAGCTGAAGGCTGCCCTCACTGTGTGCCTCGTTGGGAGCTCAGGGTTGAACATCTTTCTGTGGTGCTTCTTGGCCTACGTGCTGTCCTACGTCGCTATCTTGGCTGTTCCCCTGTCGAACTCTAATATGGTGCACCCTTGCGGCTTCTTGGAGAGTTAATTCCTTCGGACCCCTCGCCCCAGCCGCTGTAGCACCTTCAGTGCCTACAGGACTGCATTTAGCGACTGCGCCCCGTCCGGCCTCGATCTTCGAACGTTAGCACCTTTGTGAATTCAAGCCTCTCGTATTCGACCCACATTTTTCTAAGACGAGACACTGCAAAGGCATCTCTTACACCTTCCTACGTTGGGCCATACCGTGTCCGCGACAGGAGAGCGAAGTCCGACACCATGGCATGGAACGGTCGCGAAGAGGTAGCCTGATTAGACCTTTACCTCGAGACGCCTCCCACGGAGCTACGCGCGGATGTCGCCATCGTATCTGCGGATCTGCATGTAACCAAGAAAGCATCATGTCCACTTCGTCGAAGAGTGCATTTCGCCTTTCCGTATGGACGGGGGGCCCTGTAGCGTCCTCTGAAGCCGCTACACGCGGAAGCTAGAGGCTGGCGCTCTCGGTCGGCACTACAAAAGACGATGAACATAGAGTTCGGCGCCGCCTTCTGGCCGCGCAAGCATGGCACGCGCTAGTCCGTTCTAAAAGCCTTCTACCCTGGAGCTCCCGTTCTGGCGCTGCCCTGCAACCCGGCGGGTCACGACAATATCACGCGATATAGAGTGTTTCGATTGATATCTCTAACTCGCGTTTCGCGGACTGCTTCGGTTTATCACTGCTTTGGAGCTTAATGCGTGTAAAATTTGAAGACTTCGCTCTTCACAGATATTTCGGTGTCAATCAAGGTGCAGAAAGTTCACAGTCACTTTACCATATCGTCAAGAGGATGAGGGTGAAAACCTACGCTTACGATAAATCCGTAAAATTACCTAAAATCCTCACTGAATGCATTGCGACTTCCCATTACTTCGTATCTCCTGTCTCCTATGAAAGAACTTGAGTTCGACCATTAATGGCAGCATCGCCAATTTTTGTTTCATTGAATTTTGGTCACTCACAATATCGAGTATTCCACTCTGACCGAAGGTCGTAGGTTCGAGTGCCTCAATGAACTTTGCCTTAATTAATCTCGAAGGCCATAGGTTCCACTCCAACTTATGGTTGTGGGCTCGAGAAACCTATTTAACCCTATAAATATGGCTCCTGCATAACTTTGAACTAATTAGGACCAACGGGCGTGGGTTCGACCCCCACTAAAGGTCCAGGGTTCAACCGTCAATGGTGGTCCCACTAATTTTGGTGGTATTGCATTTCGGTCCCAACAAAAACAAAGGGTTTCACTTCTAGCAAACGACGAGGGTTAGAGTGCCTTAATCTTGCCTTAAGGTCATGAACCAAAGGTTATTGGTACGAATACCACCTATAGTCGTCGGTTGAAGTCTCACCAAAGGTCGTGGAATCGAGTCCCACCAACGATCGTGGGTGGCGCCATCAATTTTGGTGCTATTACGACGGACGGTCAATTTTTTTATAACACCGGAGAAAAAATTTTCTAACCATGAGCCACCTAAAGCTTTTGCCTTATTAACACGAGCAGCCCTGCAAAATGAACGGCTAAGTGCACCCATGCGGCGTTGAGACATGGTGGCAGGCGGAACTTCGATGCAAATCTATAATTTGGTGCTTAAGATTTTAAATACACCCTCTAGTTTCAAATCAGACCTCTAGAGGCACAAGATGCCGGCACGGCGTATGCATACCCCCTCCATTAATGCGTAATGACTGGGTCAATGAAATTATCTTCACAGAGAAACTAAAGTTGGAAAAGAAAGCCCAGCCAAATGTCGAATCAGAAACGCCCAGCACCTTATTTGAAGCTTCACGTTGTTTCGTGTGCTCTGATGTTATGACGCAAATTGTTTTTATATCCAGTTTTACATTCCCTTTTTATCGTCTCATGTGATAAATATTATCGAATGTATTTATTTACTTTTACTTATGCGTTCTTTGTAACACTAGGCCTTACTTCTCTACCAGTGCACGAACTTCTGTTTTATCTGTGTTATTCACTACTATCACATGCATTCAGGAGTGACATTGGAAATCGAAGATAACGTAATAAATATATAAATAAAGATAACACACCAGGGCAGGTAGCTGGATGCTAGATCCTCCTTTTTTGTCAGCCCTGACAATATGACTAAAAATATAGGGGCGTATCACTGACACAATATTCAAGCTTTGTGTGTGTTCTCAAATAGGGTCACCTAGATAAGCATCGTCATCACCACCACCACCATCATCATCATCATCATCATAAGCCTGGTTACGCCCACTGCAGGGCAAAGGCCTCTCCCATACTTCTCCAACTACCCCGATCCTGTACTAATTGTGGCCATGTTGTCCCTGGAAACTTAATCTCATCCGCTCACCTAACTTTCTGCTGCCCCCTGCTACGCTTCCTTTCCCTTGGAATCCACTTCGTAACCCTTAATCACCATCGGTTACCTGCGCTCCTTATTACATGTCCTGCCCATGTCCTATTTTTCTTGATTTCAACTAAGATGTCATTAACTCGCGTTTGTTCCCTCACCCAATCTGATCTTTTCTTATCCCTTAGCGTTAGGCCTATCATTTTTCTTTCCATAGTTCCTTTCGTCGTCCTCAGTTTAAGTAGAACCCTTTTCGTAAGCTTCGAGGTTGCTGCTCCATACGTGAGTACTCTGCCCCGTACGCGGGTACATTCCAATGGCGGCCTGTCCGGAACCTGCCATTCTTAGCATCCTCTGCTGCTAAGAATAGCATAGCCAGGTTATAAAATATTGAAGCGTGCTACACAAAAATGTGACGTGAAGCATGTTGGTGCCTTGTACACGAAGGAAATCACGGAATTTTGGTAATCGGTGGTCTTGTAGTAATATGAAATAAATATTATGAGCCGCTCGAGTAATCTATTGATTGGCTATATTTTACTACATTACATCATCTAGTATATCTTCAGTGACGAAGGAGTTAGCCTGTGTTTTCGCTTGATGCGTAACAAAAAAATCTCTGTACAAAAACTTAAAATTCCTAGACTTGCAGGAAACAAAAAAGCAATTTCCGTCTTATAACCCGGGTGCCAATCTTAAAGCTCGAGCAGCACGCTGGCAAAGAGTACCGTGAACAGCACCACGAGGAGCAGTGCCAAGTGATGCAGTTGACGACGACAAGGTGCACACGTCCCTCCCAGTGATTTCGTGTAGCAGTTCATAACGCATAACAAGCCATAAAAATAATTTTGGTGCGCCTGCTCTTGGAAAACATCCGCTGATATGACACAAGGCAGATTAACGGTATCACATGGCAAATAAAGCAAACAATTGAATGCAAACTGCGATGCAAATGCATCCCGCCAACACAGCTCGGCTCGGCAAGCAAAACCGGGTCACTCGAGAAGTTATCTTCCCGATGTTGTTTGGCTCTACGCGAGAACTTTGTCGTGTGTTTATTAATAATGACTGGCGAAGCAGCACGAAAACGACATACGGAAAGAATCGTAACGCTCGTTTTTTTTCGCTTTTCGCACTGTTTGTCAATCACAAATGTGTCGGTGCTGTTGCAATCTCACCGCTGGGTCGCAAGCCCCAAGGGTAGCGTTGGCCTTGTGGCCTGGGGCACAGCTGGAAGCATCCGAAGGTCCTGGCAAAGGATGAGTCGACTGCTAACAGAACAACTTGTTTAACGTAGTAGTTCTGCGGAAACCCGCAAGGTGGAGAGAAGCAATGAACAACTTGTTTATTATAGCATCGCAAAAGAGCGGCCGGTCAGGTCGAGCGAAGTGGAAAGATGGGCGAGCACGTTACTCGACGGAAGAAATCCGAGCCTTTCTCGGCGCCCGGGGCAGCTGCTTTTATACTCTCGGAGTCGAGGGCAAGAAGGAACGGCTGGCGAGAGGCGCCCATGACGGCAGGGCACGGACACGCTGAGAGACACGTTGAGACAAGAAGTGACGCATCCGCCGGGCCGGCGCCAGTCAGACCTCCTAGCTTCACAGTTGGGGAGCTCCTCTCCCCGGCTGCCGCGCCTTGACAAGCGTGGGCACCAACATGCACACAGACACACGAAGACACGTCGAGGCATGTTTCAATGCCACGTCCTTGGCAAGAAGCATTACGGCAGCGCTGAACGGGCCAAACTGGCCGCCGCTTTGAATGAAGCCCCGGCGTCCGTTGCATCCGCGCCGGCTATACCGCGCGTCGTAGGCGAAACGTAACAGACCGCCCCGCCGGGACAGGAGATTCCGATGGTCAGGGGACTGCATCCGCTGTCCGGAGGGATGTCGCTTGATGATGCTCATAACCGTAGTCGGTCGTCCTTCGGCGTTTCTTGAGCGCAGCGCACAGAGAAGGCCTCGTTCTCAGGTTTAGGTTGACACAGGACACTGCAAAGTAACTTCGAGAGAGTTGCCATTTTTGTTCTCGTTCCCAGCAAGCGTAGGACCTGCGCCGAAACTCAACCGCTCAGTCAGCAAGTACGACACAACCCTCACTAAGCCCTGCCAGGCTCTTTCCCCTTTTATACTACTGCCTAGTTCCTTACAGTCTAGCAGCACTCAGAACGCGTCCACAAATTGGAAAATTGCACTAGAAAGCGCGTCATCACTTTCAAACACTAAACAAAAGCAATATGTTAAAAATCCTGCCTCAGGAAGCAAAACATCAGAAACAAACAACTTTGAGGCTGATTCCTACG
This sequence comes from Dermacentor variabilis, assembly GCF_050947875.1. Taxonomy (NCBI): domain Eukaryota; kingdom Metazoa; phylum Arthropoda; class Arachnida; order Ixodida; family Ixodidae; genus Dermacentor; species Dermacentor variabilis. The sequence goes on along the minus strand of NC_134577.1, from coordinate 77,590,258 downwards.
TTAGGGGCCTCGACTTAAGCCATAATGTGTTACCGTTGAGACTCCCCTTTTTGTAACGCACCTCAAAAGAATATTGTTGCAAAGCGAGGCTCCAGCGCAGGAGGCGGCCATTTGTGGAAGAGATGGTCTGCAGCCATTGGAGAGGGCAGTGATCCATCTCGAAGCATGCGAAGTGGAGACCGCAGCGAGCGACCGTACACCAGCTCAGCTGGGGAAAACCCCGTAGCCGCATGCGGCGCGGTCCTCAATGCAAACATCACCCCAGGAAGACACAGCTCCCAGTCAGTTTGTTGTTCAAACCACAATGCTCTCAGCACACGCTTCATGACGGAGTGGAGCTTCTCGACGGAATTCGACTGTGGGTGGTGCACTGAGCTGTGTAACAGCTTTACCCCACACCTTTCGAGAAAGGCTGTCGTCAAAGCGCTAGTAAACTCTGTGCCCTGATCTGACTGGATTTCCGCAGGAAAACCAACTCGCGCAAATATGGACAGGAGTGCATTGACTATCTGAACTGAGCTGAGTTCTTTAAGCGGCACTGCTTCAGGGAACTTTGTCGCTGGGCAGATCACAGTCAAAATGTATCTGTACCCCGTGGTTGTTACCGGCAGAGGTCCCACTGTATCAATAACGAGCCGTCTAAAAGGCTCCGTAATGATAGGTACCAACTTCAACGGCGCCCTCGGTTTGTCCCCTGGTTTGCCAACCCGCTGGCAGGTGTCAGATGTCCTCACAAAGTGTTCTGCGTCACGAAAACACCCTGGCTAATAGTACTCTTGCAAGAGACGGTTCTTGGTCTTCTTAACTCCTAGGTGTCCGGACCACGAACTGCCATGCGACAAGCGCAACAGATCCTGACGGTAGCACTGAGGCACGATCAGCTGATCGAACTCCACTCCCCTGCGGTCTAGATACTTCCGGTACAGCACCCCACCTCTTTCCACAAAACGAGCATTTTTCTTGGCGATACCATCCTTGACATTGCAGCGCGTGTTTTCTAGGCTGCCATCCTTTTTTTGCTCGGCTATCAAAGCCGACCGGCTGACTTTTAGCAACCTATTAAGTCCGTCTGACGTAGTCGCGATGAGCAAATCTGCAAATAGCTCTTCTAACTTTCCCGTGTCAGGCATTTCCTCTCCAGTATCTGGTGCCTTCAACGCTACAGGCTCAATTTTATTCAGTTCGGACGTGTTCTGAATATCAGCTTGCTGCGCCTCCGACCAATCTCGTTGTTCGACAACGTCGACCCCGCAACTACCGCCTTTGCAGCGAGCTCCCGAACTTTCGATCTGGTTAAGGCCTGAACGCTAGGCTCACAAAACAAAAGCCCCTTCTCGCGCAGGAGGTGATCGGAGCTGTTCGAAAATAGGTACGGGTACTGGGGGGCAGCATAGATGACACTGCGGCCTCCATCTCAAGTGCTCCGAAAGGTCCTTCAATAAGCACTTTTGCTACGGGCAGACACACACTATGAGCTTCCACGGCTTGCCTGATCCATGCGCACTCGCCCGTGAACATATCGGGTTCTACGTAAGAGGGGTGAACTACATCCATTGTAGCAGTGCAATCACGAAGCACTCGGCACTCTTTCCTGTTCACGAGGAGGTCTCGCATGTAAGGCTCGAGAAGCTTCATGTTCTCGTCAGTGCTGCATAATGAAAAAACACGACTTTTGTTTTTGTTTCAGGACACTGCGCCGAAAAATCACCCGGCTTCTGGCACGTATAAAACACGCGCGCTTGCCTCGTCTCGAACCGCTTTCTGCGTTCGGCTTCGGCTGCCGCCGTCTCCTTACGTTCGGTCGGACTGCTTTCACTCGCATCCGCACTACGTGTGTTCCCCCTTGCTCTCATGGGCGTGAACTTCGGCCTCTAAACTTGGAGCCAAATTCACCCTTTTGACCGTCCTTAGCTCCGCGAGCCCGACGCGTCACAAACTCCTCGGCTAGCTCGGCGGCTTTAGCCACCGTACTAACGTCTGGCCTATCCAAGACCCAGTACCGCACGTTCTCAGGTAACCGACTATAGAACTGTTCCAGCCCGAAACACTGCAGAACTTTCTCGTGGTCACCAAACGCTTTCTCTTCTTTGAGCCACTCCTGCATGTTTGACATAAGCCTGTAGGCAAACTCTGTATATAACTCACTTCTGCCTTTCTCATTTTCTCGAAACTTCCGACGGAACGCGTCCGCTGACAGCCTGTACTTTTTTAGCAGACTCGATTTCACTTGGCCGAAATCCTCTGCCTCCTCTCTCTTTAAGCGAGCGACTACGTCCGCCGCCTCGCCGGGTAACAAAGTGAGCAAGCGCTGTGGCCACGTTTCCCGAGAGAACCCCTGCTTCCCGCACGTTCGCTCAAAGTTAACCAGGAACAAACCAATGTCCTCGCCAAGCTTAAGGGGCCGCATCAGGTCAGTCATTTTGAACGATACTCGTTCTCCTGCTCCGTGTGCCTGACTTCCATTACGAGCGCGTTCCATCTCTACCTCGAGACGCTTCATTTCCAAAGCGTGTTGACGGTCGCGCTCCTCTTTTTTTCTTTCTCTTTCTGTTCTTTACGTTCGCGCTCCTGTCTCTCATTTTGTTCTTTACGTTCGCGCTCCTGTCTTTTTGCCGTCTCCCTCTCCTCAATGGTCTCAAGGCATACCGACAGCTCGTCATCCTCAGCTCCTAACGCAAGAATAGGCCTTAGCAGTTCTGGTTTTCTGAGTTTGTCTGAGACATCCAGACCCAACTCTCTTGCAAGCTCCAGCAATTTCGGTTTGCGCAACGACATCAAATCCATGGCTACTCTGAATGCTGCTTTCTCTACTGCCTACTATTGTCTTGCCTCAAACTAACCCGGCAGCAACGACAACCACAATTACCAGCTCTGTTTCTGACACTAACAAAAGCCTGGCAAAACTCAGAAGAAGAAAGTCCCGCACTCACCAAACCTCGCAGCCAAGAATTCAGCGCAGTCGTTACACTGCAGGCAACCAGTCATCCCACAGGGCTCGTTGCACTGCTCCCGGATGGTCGTTGTGCTGCTCAGCATACAGTCAACCGCATATCTTCGCTGCTGGCCTCCGTTGTCGCGATCTCACCGCTGGCAAACAGTTGTTGCAATCTGGGTCGCAAGCCCCAAGGGTAGCGTTGGCCTGGCGGCCTGGGACAAAACTTGAAGCATCCGAAGGTCCTGGCAAAGGATGAGTCAACTGCTAACAGAACAACTTGTTTATTATAGCATCGCAAACAGCGGCCGGTCAGGTCGACGGAAGTGGAGAGACGGGAGAGCACGTTACTCGACGGAAGAACTCGGAGCCTCTCTCGGCGTCCGGGGCAGCTGCTTTTATACTCCCGGAGTCGAAGGCAAGAAGGCTTGTGAGAGGCGCCCGTGACGGCGGGGCACGGACACGCTGAGGGACACGTTGAGACAAGAAGTGACGCATCCGCCGGGCCGGCGCCGCTCAGACCTCCTCGCTTCACAGTTGGGGAGCTCCTCTCCCCGGCTGCCGCGCTTTGACAAGCGTGGGCACCAACATGCACACACACACACGAAGACACGTGGCATTGAAACATGCCTCGACGCGCTTGCCATAAGCCTTACGGTAGCGCTTAACGGACCAAAATGTCCGCCGCTTTGAATGAAGCCCCGGCGTCCGTTGCATCCGCGCCGGCTATACCGCGTGTCGTAGGCGAAACGTAACAGTGCGCAGCCACTTTTTGTCCACATTTTGAGGTATCGCCAGTTCGATGTATCAATATCTCGCCCAATATGCAGTCTAAGACGTTGCAGGCGTAAAACAGGCGTCCCCCGCGACTGAGAGCGCGCCACTCAATGCGTTGTCGTTCGCCGTCGATGGAGAGCAGGCAGAATCCTGTAAGCGGAGCACCCAGTGCTCAGAAGCGCGAAGAAGGAAGACATAGTCCTAAAATTAAAAGTCATTCCACTCTGTGAAGGTGGATGGTAGCGGAGTTGTATGTAGGGTGGTAAATATGTTGATAGTAAATATCTTGATTGAAAATAAAAGACACACACCACCCTGAATTTCGTTTTTTTACAATCTTTTTGTAGTTTTGGTCAATGCATACTGATTAATTTTTTATTTTAACCTTCTTTTGTTTGCTTTTTGGACTTAGTATATGGTCACCAACCTGACCATCGCTTTATTATCGCTACGATATACGACTAGCGGCTCTGTGGCGGCACTGAAAAGGTTCTTGGCAAATGTGAGGCCTATACATTACCGATGACGCGTCGTGGCCACACTGGTGTTTTTGTAACAGAAACTGCCGAAAGATTCCAAGAGAAAGGCCACGAAACACTTTCGGTCTGGCCGAGATACGTCTATGCTGAAATCAGGCAGAAGTACGATGCAAGCGTAGTCGATAGGGCTCCACTGCCTTCGCTACGCTTCGCATTAGCGACATTAGGGTTTACGGCCAGCGGAGCGGAGCGGGCGAGTGAGACACGACTGCGCATGCGCACAACGCTGAGGCGGCCAGCGGTTTTACGGAGCAGAGTGTACGCCCGCTGGAAAGCACTCCCCAGCGGAGGGTATACGCAGCGCGTGAGAGTGCGTAAGCGCGCGCGGGCGTGTATGGGAAATGCAAGATGGCACCCGCGAACATGAACGCCGGCAGTTCTACATCGACGACGGCGACTGCGGCGCTGACCCGTACATTAGTACTCAGTATATTATTAACAAATAATGTACTGAGAACATGTAATATATCTTTATTCATCATTTCTTGCATTATAAATGCAAGCGTAATTCAAATTCATTTCTCAGTAACTCCTATTCGGACCACTAGGTGGGGAAGCAGAGCGCCCCGCTGACTTAATCCAATTTGAATACTAAGGAGTAGTGTTTATGTTATTCAAAAAGCGCTCTCTCCGCTCGAGCCGGCGAGTGATGCGCCGGGCTAAAATTCTTTTTTCGCGAGCCGCTCCGCTGGCGCAACGGCGGAGACCGCGAGCGGAGCGAAACGTAAACCCGCTGAGCTAAAACTCTCTACAATCTTCGTCTGTAATACGAGCTGCCCACCATCGTCGCGCACATTGCCACTACTGTTCACGACAGTGTTGTTCGTTGGCGCGCTCTTCTTACGCAGTCCACACCGCACCCCGCCTACCCTTTGTACGGGTGAAAGGGAACTGAGATAAGTGGCGTGGTTTGCCTAGAGAGTCCCTGACGTTAAGCCCAATCCATACTAATCTGCGTGAATCCCGGTTTTACTTTCTTTATTATGATATAATTTTATGACAGTACGTTTTGACACTCCTCGCTATCAAATGCCGCAGGGACATACTCAGTGACACGATTTTCGTTGATGCTTTAGTTATTTTGCCTTTGGAGTGGCCGCCCACTTTTTTGCCTGTGCACACAAACAGCCTGAACCAGGCGTATAACAACTCCGCTGTAAAGTAGACTGAGCCACTGACAGGAAGACAAAATGCGACGTTGAATGATCGCTTGCGACATAAGTGCCCAACCTCCGGAGATGTCACAGTGTCAGAAGTGAAGACACAATTACCTTGAAGCCGATGTTCATGCGAATGAACGGCGCCTTTATTCACGTTTATTTACCACATCTGCAGGCTTCAAGTAACGCCTGACACCGGCGAAACATGCCGAGAGTGAATGGGGCCATACTGACCCTGGTACAACCAATTTAGGAAGGCCCACTTAGCTTGAACAAAGACCCTCCCTCCCCAGAACAGCAATTGCCTCCCTGGTACAGTATTCGGTCACAACCTCCCTGATGATATCTACAATTACGCGACGCCCTCAGTCCCGAGCAGCTGTGGAGCACCTGACCGAGGCTGCGGTCAGACCTGTAACGCAGCAGAGGGTGCTGAGAATCTCTGGGTCTGGACAGGACACCAATGGAAAGTAACCCTGTCAACCTTTAACAGCCTAACTCTGCCCAGCGAGACTAGCTTAGCAGGACTCGTTGAGGAATAAAGAGACGTTGTTTGGGATATTATCAGCCTAAGTGGGATTAGGAGAATTGGTGAGGCTTATTCATTGCTAAATAACGACCATGTCCTATCCTATTGAGGTCTCCCTGACAAGAAGCGATACGAGGTAGGATTCGTAATCTATAAGGACAGAACGGGCAATATTGACGAATTCTACAGCACTAATGAGACGGTAGCTGTAGTTGTAATCAAACTTAATAAGATGTATAGAATAAAGGTAGTAAAAGCCTGCGGTCCAACATGCAGTAACGATAATGATGAAGTAGACGAGTTTTATGAGGTTATTTTATTAGGGATGAGAAAAGTGCAAACTCCGTATACCGTAGTAATGGGTGGCTTCATAGCAAAAGTGGGAAAAACAGGCGGATGAACAGTCAATTGGCAACTACGGCGTCGATTCTACAAAAGCTGGAGGAGTGATGCCGGCAGAATTCGCAGCAAGGAATAAGCTGAGAATAATGAACGCCTTTTTCAGGAAACGTAGCAACAGAAAGTGGCCCTGGAAAAACGCTAATTGTGAAAGAAGAAATGTAATGGATTTCATACTTGCTGCCTATCCCAGCCTAGTGCAGGATGTAGATGTGATAGGTAGGGTAAAGTGCAGGTGATCATAGGTTAGTGAGGGCTACGATTCACCTCAGTTTGATCAGAGGAAGAGTAATATTGCTCAAGAAGAAACAGGTCAGGTTATAGGCAGTAAACGTAAAAGCAGACAAATTTAGCCGGGTACTTCCAAACAAATATAGAGCCTTAGAACAGAGAGATGATGATGGTGACATAAAGGTAATTAATGAAACCGTAACGAGGCTAGCGTCAGAGGCAGCCACTCAAGTGGGAGGCAAGGCACCAAGGCAACCAGCAGGCAAGCTCTCCCAAATAACAAAGGACCTCATAAAGAAACGACAAAGAATGAGATATACAACTAAAGAGATAAGATAGAATTCGCATAACAGTGAAAACTGATCAGCACAGCGAAAATATGTGATATTCGAAATTACAACGTGGGAAATACTGAAGTAGCCGTAAAATATGGTCGGAGCCTGAAATCATTGAGAAGGAAACTTAGCATAGGAGAAACCAAGATGTATGCACTGAAAGATAAGCAATGTGATTCGTTAGCAATCTCGAAGGTATAATAAAAGCAGCGGGTGAATTCAATACTGAACTGTACAGAACACGGAGGGCTCAGGAGATCTCCATTCGAAACAATAACAAACAGAATATAGAAACTCCTCCTATATATAAAGATGAGGTCAAAAGGGCCTTGCGAGACATGAAACGGGGAAAAGCTGCAGGAGAATATGGAATAAGAGTCGATTTAATCAAAGTTGGAGGAGACATAGTGCTTGAATATCCGGCGGCTCCCTATGCGAAGTGCCTATCGACTACGAGGGTCCATGAAAAACTGGAAGCAAGCAAATATTATACTAATCCACATAAAGGGAAGGGTTAAAGAACTGAAAAATTTTATGTCCATTAGCTTACTCCCAGTATTATATAAAATATTTACCAAAATAATCTCCAATTGAATGAAGGCAACACTGCAGTTTAGTCAACAAAGGGAATAGGCTGGCTTCAGGAACGGATACTCTACAATGGATCCCATCCATATCATTAATAAGGTTATGGCGAAATCCGCGGAGTACAATAAGCCTCTATATATCGCTTTCATAGATTATGAAAACGCATTTGATTCAGTAGAGATGCCAGTAGTCATAGAGACATTGCCTAATCAAGGAGTAGAGACCGCTTACGTAGATACCTTGGAGAGTATCTCTAAAGATTCTGCAGGCACCTTTATTCTACACAAGAAAAGTTGGAAGTTACAAATAAAGAAAGGGTTCAGAGAAGGAGACACAATCTCTTCAATTCACCGCGTGCTTGGAACATGTATTCAAGCTATTACACTGGGAAGGCTTAGGAGTAAGGATCGACGGCGAATATCTCAGCAACCTTCGGTTTACCGAAGACATTGTTCCATTCAACAACGCTACAGACCAGTTCCAACAAATGATTGACGACCTTAACATGGAGAGTGTTAGAGTGGGTTTGAAGATTAATATGCAGAAGACGATAATGGGCAAGGGAACAAGGCAGAACTGATGGTTTGGTGAGTTGGTACGAATTCATAGTGAAATATTTAGCGCGCACAATCTACAAGGCCACAGTGAAGGGGGACACACGAGCGCTTACTCACAACTGTTTATTTTCGGAAAGATAAGTAAGCACTCGGAAGGTGAGTAAGCTCTCGTGTGTCACCCCTCACTGTGTCCTTGTCGATTGTGTGCGCTAAATATTTCACTATGAAGGGAACAAAAGTTCGGGAACACCAGTCAGCTTCTAGAGTCTGTGAAGGAGTACGTTTGCCTAGGCCAAATAATCACAGGGAACCCTGACCATGAGAAGGAAATTCACAGAAGAATAAAAATGGGTAGGATCGCGTACGCTAGACATCATGAGCTCCTGACTAGAAGTTTACCATTATCGTTGAAAAGAAAGCTATACAATCAGTGGATTTACCCAGGTGGTGGTGGTGGTAAACATTTATTGCTTGAGCCTTTTTACAACATTACTTGTGAGGGGGCTCAGGAGCGCATTAGACATCATGAGCTCCTGGCTAGAAGTTTACCATTATCGTTGAAAAGAAAGCTATACAATCAGTGGATTTTCCCAGTGCTGCCATATGGGGCAGAGGCTGGGAGACTGACAATGAAACTTGAGAACAAGTTAAGGACCGCACAATGAGCGATAGAACGAAGAATCCAGGCATAACTTTAAGAGAGAGAACGAGAGCAGCTGCGATCAGAGAGCAAACGGGTATATACAATATTGTAATTGACATTGTAAGAGAAAAAAATTGCCCTGGGCAGGTTATGTAATGCGCAGATTAGATAACCGTTGGACTACTAGGGTGACAATGGGTCCGAAGAGAAGACAAGCGCAGTAGAGGACGGCTGAAAACTAGGTGGTGCGACGAATAATAGAAATTTGCGGGTGCTGGTTGGAATCGGTTATCGCGGTGAAAAGCGGTTGAGCTGAAAGGCCTCACCAGTGTCAGTTATGATTGAGATTTTGCTCGTGCACCGAAAATACGTGCTACGTTTGCACGGATTCAGGTCCACATGGCATTTGTTCAACGAAGAAGAAAAGAAGCGACGGAGACTACTCAAGCAACGCAGCTAGCGGCTGTACGTGTTTCACCGTGCGCGGATGCCCCGTTCCAATACATTTGCGCTACAACCGGATGAAAGCGGCAAGGGTCCACACTGATCCGGAGCCCGGCACCAACATGCATGAACTAGTTCAGTTCATGTACAAGTAATCAAAGGACAATTCCTAGGATATTTGCATTGATATAATGGCAGATATAAAAAAATATCATGTTTGTTGTTCATATATTTTGATGTTAGTCTGAACTAGATATATCAGTGATGCCATTATTTTCATTTATTTATTCGCCTAAAGCTGGTCACCTCGTAAAAAAACTGATAAGTGAAGTGAGATTTTGTGGTCATGTCTAGTGGAGAACGTTTCATGAAGACAATATGACGCACATACGGTGCCCTCTACAAAGACATTCATACATTATTTGACCTGAATTGTCGGGTATCTGTTAAAACATTTGATAATTATTGTGAAAGAGTCGCCCCGTTGCCTCGAAATTTGAAGAGGATATACTTACAAAGCAATATCCATGGCATGAAATCACCTACAAGAGAAGCATTGAAGAAGCAACGTTTCACTTTCGAATATACTTGTTAAAAAGCTTTATACTGGAAATAATAGGTCGTAAAAATGACCAAACTCCCTCCCCAAGGAAAAAAATATTTCTACAACTCGCAAATTAAAAACCCAGTTGGCAATGCGCGAACACCCTCCACTGAAAAATAGTTTTTTTCTTTGATATTTACCCTGTTTGTGTTGAACACATTTAAACCCCTTTCGGTCATAACTGTCTTGGTCAAACCCAGGGTTGCTTTGTGACTTTCACACTATAGAATCAAACCATTTTATTTCAATGTGGGTCATGGACGACAGACATACACTCACGTTTTGTTTATATACATTGCGAGCGCCATCGCCACACTTCATCGTGTTTGCACATATATAAGCATCAAGATCCCGTTTAATATTTGATTTGGCGGTCCTTAGCGCGTGGGTTTCAAATAAAGGTGATATACATTCAACACAGCCAAGCAGGGCTTTGTTGCGTCTGAATCGACGTCGTGTATCGGTAGATACGTTCCAGAAAGGTATTTCATAAGGGTAAAAATTAGTAGAATTCCTGTGCACCTTGCCACCTCACCTTCACGCGTCACCTTCCCAAACATGCTCTGCAGTGGTCGCCACGTCCAGCTTTTGACATTGCGTCTCGGAGGCGATAGCTAGTCTGCGCCTGCGTCGTCGGTTACTGACTACGTTGCCTTTAATTATGCGATTTACCTCGGCATACTCTGTCGCCTTGTTCCTATGACGTTGAAGATCGAGTGGTTAGCCACTATCATTTCCTACATGGACGAAACCCCGCGCTTTCGATTTGGCGTGCCTGAAAATGCGTTCACTAGTTCGCTCACCATTTCAAACAGAAGCAGTGCGAATTTTTTAGCTGTCCATCAGGCCGACAGACAGCAGCTTGCGAGATTCACTAGCTACCGTATGTAGCTTTCCAGCTATCGCACCAAAAAATCTGGGCCAATCCCAATGAAGGAGTAGGGGCGAAAACTCAGGCAAATTCCGAAGGTACTGCATTCTAATAATTTATGCCATTCATGCGGTGAATGGGCTACTGAGTATGTGCCCCTCTTCTATTAAACTGGTTTACGCGAAATTCACCGGGTCGCTGCAGGGTACAGCTTCGGTCACTGTGCATGTGGAACTAGGTGTGTGTGGACTTCACGGCGGTGCAATTGGAAGGCGCAGCGTGTCCTGAAGGAATCTTGAGAGAGGACCCCAGTCCGCTACATGCATGACGCTTTTCGGCTATTCACATAACTGCATATTTATCGTATATGACGTCTGGCTGAATTTTCAAACCTGCCAGTTGTTCTGACGATGACACCACACATGTAGTTGTCCCAGACCTTCTTCACGGTAAGGCTGAAGCTCTCTGTTACTCATTGCTTTCAAACAGATATGACCGTCCTTAGAGGGAGACATTGCTTGTAAAACATCGCACCGACACCATCGACATTCAGCCAATACCGAGCACCGAGTCATCAAAGCAAAAGTTGGCTTTATGCTAACAGAATTATTCACTGGGTTATCTTAAGGGGTTTCGGAGTTAACTAAGTTGTAGTGAAAAGAAACGCTGCCAAGTGGAGATTCTAAGCTGACTATCTCCACTTTATTCGCATCGCAAATGAGGTTGTCTGCCCACTATAGCGTATAGACAACCTCCTCAATTATCTGTGTGGTGCCTAGAACAATTAGGGCATCGATCGTTGGTCCGGGTATTGGCAAATTGCTGCAAATGATCCCGAACGTAAAAAGACAGCGTGATACTCCCTTAGACATCATCACTTGAAGGGTTTGTGTTTGGCTTATGCAAGGCATGAGATACGTTTTCCGGCACGATGCAGTCTTTGCTTGTAGCGTTTACGTGGTGAGCATTAACTTGTAGCTGGATGACGTTATAAATTTCTCGACTGCGTCTGTTACACAACTTGTGCGCCTTGGAGCCACTACTAGTGTTTTGCGCTAGACTGTACTATCACTGAAATGAAGAATGCGCCACTTTGGACACGGTCAGAAAACTGTGCTTGGTAATATTGTCGACGTTTCTGGAACCTAATGTGATGCAGGGAAAATTCCCGCGCTCTAAGACTTTCTTGTTGCGACGACGCTAATAGTTGTCGCTAACTCCGTTGGCATTTGCCCTTGCTTCATTCCTTTGTTAAACATTTCGGTGCTCGGAGACCTTTTTAATAAAAGTGTACTTTTTTTTTCTTGAGGTTCATCTCTAGTGGATGGCTTGTCTCTACTCATTAACTTAATCACCACTTCATCTATTCTTGGGTATTTCGAAGGTTCGTCTCCTACAGAGGTGAGCACCTATGATAGTAGCCAAGAAGATGATGCAGCTTTGGTGCAATTCCAGCGTGGTCATGGCCGTGTTAAAAAGGACTGCAACCGTCTTCCGTCTTCTTGCAGCGAAACATCTTCATTACCGAGCGAGGGTGTCAGGTTCCTGTCTGGGTGGTTGTAAACTTCACTGCCCTACTTATTTGGCCGGTTCTTTCCAATTGTCTCCGTTCGTTTTATAATTATTTACGCTTACTGCCATTTCAATGCGAGACATCTTAGGGTAGGTACAAAAAGATTATGCACTTAGAATATTCCAGAATTAGGATATCACCATAAACAGACTATGTACACGTTACACGTATAGTGTGAAAGAGGAAGATAACAAATGCAATTTTCATAGCAACCAAGGCACTGTTGGATGAAACTATGATACACGATAGAAATATGATTTCTGATGTCTTTGCTCTTTTAAACACTCCACAGCGTGGCGTGTAAAATATTTTTTACGGCTCCAGGATAATACCTTTTCGGTGGCCTGCAAATTAGGCGGCGAATACTTGTCCCCTTAAGTCTAACCTGCACTTACGCTTCCAGACGCGCTCAAGCTCGAGTGTGCGAAACCACATATGCGCAGAGGCTACAAACCATCTCGTACGGATTAAGGTCCCTAAATAAAAAAGACGTTTTATCTAGGAACGTTACCACAGGTCGAATCGCGGCTCGATGCGGAGACCAACATGTCTATGATATCCCGCCTCGGTCAGCTCCCGGGACGGCGCGCTAACTTCGCAACTACGGCGTAGTACAAAAAACTCAGGGTGAGACATATTTTTGTCAGGCTGGGTAGTGCTTTTTCTTTTCGATTTGCGCTACTCTGACTGCTGCAGTAATAAAAGAATGATGTTTATAAATACTCAAAAAGAAATGGCGTCTGCCGAGGCGCGCGCTGTCACTCGTTTTCACTCATGAGAACCGGCATTCCTGAATAGGTGACGGAGGCGCACCGGGGGCAGACGTGAACTTCCGTGCGCATGAAAACATGTGTGTGGTAGAAGATCGATGAGACGGCCGCTCCCGACTCTGTTTTCTTGCTGTAAAATGAGATGCTGTAAAATTGTATGTCACGTTCCCATCGGCGGTATACACTGTACATTACGCGTGCGCCGTATTCCGTGGTGTGTTCTGTGAATTCAGCTGTGCCTATAGCACCGACACTGGTATTAAAGTCCACGGGGCCAATCGTCGGGGCTGTGCCGTGACGACGAGGCAGCACCACTCGCCCTACCGGCTTCCTCAAAATCGGCCGCTGATCAAAATCATGGCATCTGCGGGACTGGCTGCGTGTCCGTTTTGTTTTATTTGGTAAGGTGTGGCACACAGCCCTGTGGGCTTGGACGTGCTGTTGCGCTGGCACACATTTCACAGAATCACTGGATAAGCTTTTTCCAAGCGGGGAAAAATACGGGTCGTTGCACAAAGTTGAGGGATAATCTGTCTCACTGGAGGGTCAGTATTCTGATACAGCATTGCCGTGAGAAATCGGTTTACTGTATAATTGAGCGCTTATACACGTATGTTTATGTAGCTCTTTTGCTCTGAACATACAAAAAGATATGCGCGCTCAGCATGTAAAAAGCCACAGACAGCGATCGAAAGAAACAGTAACAACCCTATTGGGGGGGGGGACCTTAGTCACCGTTGTCTATTTGGTAATTTTGATATAAATATCCTCAAGCAGAATCGACGTTTCAGCCCTTCGTGAAGTACTTGTTGACGGCAACAACACTTTTGCTCTTCTAAAGAGGCGCCAGTTGACTTTACGCTGTGATTGCGCATCTTGGCTCTCAACATGCAAATGTAAACGTTACTGGAGACAGAGATTCTATCTTTTGACGTTAAACGCAGGGCCGTGATAAAATACTGGGTTCAAAATCTTGAGGTCGCATATTCGAATCCCGGCCGGTAATTTTTTTTTGCTTTTTTTCACTAACAAATTCGCGTAGCCCTAAAGAAGTCTCAAACACTTTTTAGCTAAATAATGTTCAAGAACTACAGCACGTCTGACTACAGGACGTGAGACAACAGAACGCCCCAAAATACGACAGACTGAAATTTTCTGTTGTGTTTTTCAACTGGGCATATCTCCTCACGTAGTCATTACATCCTCAACTACATCTATTGCAGTTAGACTACGTCTAAAACCACACTAGAAATCAATTATAATGTCAGATTTATCGCAAAATGACGTCACACGCACGTAAAAAAATTCCTCTAATGAATATGTGAGTACGTTAACTGTCGCAATGTGCTTATAGTTATTATCTAGTTTACTACCTTTCTTACAAATTCGCCTAATTACTGATATTTCTTATCCTTGCGGGATAAATCTTTCCAAACATTCATTCAAGATCAACAAAAGCAGATACTGCGGGTTAAAAACAGTGTATTTACGTCTCGCGCGCTCATTCTTTTATAACATGCCTGGCTTGCTTATGGAATTACCCTATTTTATTTCTACAGCTCACTTGTGCTATTGGACAGTTGAATACCCGAATTTGGAATCACCTGACCTATAGAATGAATTTTGAAATTGGCGTGCCGGAAAAGTGCTGTATAAGTTTCATTGGCGATAGCTCCAAGGCATGCTTAAAGCAGTTGGCAATGTCCAATCACTCTACTGGCGCAAATGTTTTCGGTGAGATATCGCATAGACTTTTCTGTTAAGGTTATCCAGCCAACTTATCAGCAAGCCTGAAGGGTTTGTTTTGTCTGTGCGTCATCGTGAAAATGCTCCGCTTAGTATTGTCGTTTACTTAATCGTTGCTATGCAGTAAGCTTGGTAACTGCGGCTCAATATTCTTGTATATCTAGATTTGTCGGACACTTTTCAGAGATTTACCCTCGTATTTAGATTTTATATATATATATATATATATATATATATATATATATATATATATATATATATATATATATATATATGGTAATTCAAAGAATTACGCATGCATCATTTGTTACGTACTTTTTGGCTACCAGGAGATCTTTGATACAAAGCTGTTCCACTATCTTTCTATTCCATTGCTGCCGCTAGCCATCTACGGTTGGTAAAATACTTTTCGGGCCACGTCCGGTTCACGTAAGGAAGTCACTGTACCTTAAAAAAGCATGGGCAAAGACGAGGGCAGGACACCACGGTTGCTGTAGGCCATAGTTATAGCACCACGCTATATAGTGCCCAGAGTGTAATTTCCTCTTCTTTGTGCGTGTTGGTTTGCAATACAATGGCTTGAATACATATCTGCCAACTTGCACAAAAAGAAGTTTTACTGCATTCCACTTGCGTGTCTCTGTCGCGACTTCACCAAAACAGCGACAACTCCCCATCTGATATGACGAGTCTTCATTGATTATGCATGATAAGGCCAAACAAAATGAAAATAATTACGTTCTGTTTTAAGATGCCTTAGTCATTGGCCTGGCTGTTGATATGAATTGATCGGTCAGTGTCCACTTAGCCTTCGCACAAAACGGCCAATGCCCACTACGTCATAGTGACAGTTATGCACTCAAGATGCACAATATTCCGAACAAAATACAATTTTTGCAATAGTTTTTACACATTCCGCATAAAAGTAAAAATTGTCGGTGCGTGGATTGATTTGACGCTAGCTACTTTTAGAAGCCGGGGGGAATGGGCTCCTCTGCGTGCAATAAACTATTTGCACGCAGAGTGCACCGCTTAATTACGTTGTGAAGCCTTTTTTGGCACATATATAACATCGCTCTACAAAGGTTGAATCACTGAGGACGCGTTTAGCAACAATTTGAGCCTCCCTTTGGACGCCCAGCCACCACAAGCTAGTCAAGGGGAAGCGGACTTGCTGCAGACGGCGAAACTACCCTTGTCATCCGGTTATCTACTTTCATGGCGCATCTCCCACCAGCAACCTACTCCAAACGAGGACAACGTTTGAATGGCCGATTGAAACATTGCTTCTGGTCACTGCCCAATGCTTGTGTTGGTAATTATGTAAATTCGACGTCGAGAAATTATAATAAAAGATAGTACAATATCTTTATTCTATAGGGCCCTCGTCTGGAGCAGGATATTACAACTTCCTTAGCCCTTCCCATTCACCGAGTAAAAAACTGGTAGTTTGGCTCTCCTGATGGCATCACATTTTTATTATTGTTTTCAAGTCAAAATTTTCTTTTGCCCAACTCTGAGTTGTTTGGCAGTGGCAGCCTGAAATAAGAACTCGCACCATGGTATGAGTTCGCCTAGAGCATTTCTTCTCCCGCGTAGTTAAGCTGGTATTATCAAGAGAACATACGTGGCTGATCAGGGTTATTTGCGTTCCTGAATATAATTTGTCCCTGTAATTCGTTGCATGTTCGACGATAAGGTAATATATTATGTTTATATCCCTCAATAGTAAGTGCATGTCTGCTGTTTTTTTAGCCCCAAAACCCCATCTATAACTTTCTCGAGGTCGTTTGCTTCCGCAGCTGCACTTTTGATTGCATCCGGCCGAACTTACTGTAGTTACGTCTAGTCACACAAATTGACTATGGCATGCAACTGTGAAATGATATAGTATGTATTATTGGCTTGTTGTATCTGCGGCAGTGCGTTTGTACCTACATCACTCGCTTTGTTTATTTTTGAGCTCACGTGGGTCTAGGGCACTTTAGCGCCACGATCATCTTTAGCATCCCACAAGAAAAGTGCACTAGCGACTTGAACCTGTAAATTTCAGCAGCATAATTTATAACTAAAGTGAATGTCTAAAAAAATTCTCGCCGAAATTAAATAAATAAAAACTCAGTGTGAGACCTGTCCAGGCGTGCCCCTCGTTGCGAGGCGCTAAGGTTAAAGTACGGAGAGGCTAGGAATGGTGTAAATGCGTAGATATGATCAGGTAAACACGTTCACTTTTGGCCCAAGTTCCCAAATACACAACGTGATCATCGGAAAAGTTGGTGGGAGTCATCATTGTCGAGCGATACTTGCTTACAATGTTTCGCAGTGGTGATAAAAGCGTAGCTTCAGAGGAAAATATTTTTCGAGGACAGCCGGTGCTCAGACTCAGCAATTAGACGCGTGCAATTTGCAGAGCAAGGCTGTGGATTCGCCCATCGTGTCTTTTCTATAAGAACACAAACTTAGGACAGTTCTCTTTTCACTCATGCTAATAGTGTTCCTGACAGTTCATGGTGTTCGTGTGGACCTTAAACAAATTTGTGCCACCACATTACTCCTCTTGCATCACTGCGGCACATGAGCCTCAGCTAGCGCACGTTATACACCCTACGCAAGACAGGGCATGCGAACTGAGCTTGTCCAACAGCCAGCATATATAAGAAGCCACATTGTTGCGAGATTCAGAGTGCATGAACAGACCTCTTAAGTTGCACATCACGAGGGCTTCACAGTTGCCTACGAAATGAGGCATTAAAATAGGAAATGGTAACTGGCCATATCTATTGCAAAAAAATGTGTGGCTTCAATAGTTTGAAATTTTTTTCATAAACATTCTTTCCTTTTAGTTTGAACATTTGTTCTGTGCATGCGCGGCAGAAATCGGTCGAATTGCTTTTGACATTAAAAGCGTTTATGGAAGTCGAGCTCTCTTCAGTCTACTTACTAATACTTGTTCTTGTGTTCTATCAGCTTCCAGAACAATCCTAACCTAACCTTCATCCACCAAATTGAGCGCTATATTAACCGTCCCCAAAAGTGGATAGCTTTCTTTTTGGCTCTTTCGGCAGTTTGGTAGAGTTTGGTCACGAAACGCAATCGTCGCTATGGAAACGGCGAGAGGAACGATCTGCAATTCTCCCATAGGCTTCCGTAGAAAATGAGTTGTCATCTATGCGCGATACCCAAGAGCAATAGTGAAGATGGTGTCTTTCATGCAATGGCATTATGAAAGGAAGAAAAATAACTTTCATTAGACGTAATGTTTTTTGCCCGGCCCAATTTATCGAGAATAAATGCTACATGTACTTTGTACAAACACGTGCACATTGTAATCCTTTTTTCAGGTTGCGCGTTTTGACTACAAACAATGGTGAGAGTGGTGGAAGGTATGTGTTATGAAGGTACATCGCGGAACACAACAATCGCACAAAACTAATACCATAGTGCTAATAATAACACTGAAAGTAATAGCATCTAGAGAAAATTTAGAGAACTATACTTACTTCCACTGCTGGTAGCGTTACACCCTAAACAGGAAACAGTGACGTAATATTAGTTTATTCTATATTGTTATCCGTAAATAATTTTCGTATGAAAACCAGTCATATATTCAAAAAAGAAATAACCTCCTACATAAAATTTAGCTTTAAAATCAGCATTAAATTATGAAATTCCGCTTTTTGACAACAATTAATTGTACCTGGTCCTTCCATTGGACAAGTGGCGCCTTGCACATGTACATCAGCAATGGATAAAGAAATTGTAGACATACACGAATATATATATATATATATATATATATATATATATATATATATATATATATATATATATACACACACATATATATATATACACACACACATATATATATATGTGTGTGTGTGTGTGTAGAGTTGACGAAACGAAGACGCATGGTTACGGAAATTGCATGCTTAATGCTTTAACGTCATGGCCGTGATACGGCCTTCGTCAAAATAAACACAGATACAAGCACACGGTCGCTTTGATGGGCATGCACATGTGGACATAAGGAGCAGTACACGCACGTGTATACTTGCAAATAATAAAAGAAAAAGGTGCAGCAGCAAGTACAACTTAAGCACGATAAGAGATATGTATGAAATATCATTATGGTGTGGCGATGATTCTACATGAAGTTACAGAATGATATTGATTACGCCATTTCAAAAGTAGGAATGAATCGATTAGGCATGCTTTGTCCATTGTGTGCAAAAATATACACATCAAGACAAGACAGAAAGCTACGACATTTTTCCTGCGCTCTGGTTGATACAGGGTGACACAGTGTTAAATTTATGAATGAGGAAGGATCCTCGTACTTCTCGATCATGGTGCGATTGGAAACCTGACTGTATTACTCTTACATTGATGTTGCCAAACCTATGACCAGGCAGTCGAACATGTTTAGGTAATGGCAGGTGCGGCAAGCTGTTTGCGTGTGCTTTGTGGTTGTTGAATCGGATACGAAAAGAAGTTTTGGTCTGACCGATATACTGCATATGACACACTGAACATTCAACCAGATAGATGACGTTAGTACTGTCGCATCTGATGCCGCCGTTGATTTTAACAGAAAAATTGTATGCTGTGCTTTTAGCAGTCCTTTATGTGGTCATATGTGTACAAACTTTACAACGGGGCTTATTGCAGAGATCCCAACCAGCAGGAGCAATCGCTTTAGTTTTGGAAGAAGCTGCTAGGTCAGGCAGATTCCTAGAGCGACGACAGACCACCGTTGGGGATTCCGTGAAAATGTGTTTAAGACGGTCACTCTATGTCAGTGAGTTATAATGCTTCTGGAGAATCTGCGACATGTTAGGAATAGATGCAGAGTGTGCTAGGATAAACTTAGTTCGTGAAATCGGCACCGATAGCTTGTCCTTGCAGATGAGTTCCTTCCGGTCAAGATGGTCGCCCCGATTAAGGGCATCGTCAATTATTTTTCATGGGGATTTCTATACGGCTAGTGCGTTACGAAGCAGGTAACAGTTGTGCGTGAATTCACTGTCGTCCAAACAAATTATTTTGAACCAGTTAGCTTGCCTGTAGGGAATGCGAGTTTTGCAATGTTTGACATCGCTGCTTTTGAACTGCAGATATCGCTATTGGTCAGTGGACTTTCTGAAAAGATTGGTCATCAAGTTACAACTTTACAGAAATACCGAGACGTCAAGGAAGTTTGCGCTCAGTGATGAATAGGAATGGGAAAAGAACATTGACTGTGCGGCATTGTTAAAGTTAGTAATGAAGGAAGGTGAACGCAGCTTCACCATCGAGCCAAATTAAGAAAATGTCATGAATGTACGTTTGTAATCGAATTATTTGAGGTCAGGAGTAGCAAGTAAATTTTCTTCTAGTAGTTCCGAATTATGGTAACATTTTTATGGCTTAGATAACTGTGTCCCTGCATAAAGGGCCGCATAAAGGTAGGCTGCGTAGTAAAACGTGCCAAATATTACGTAAGTTGCGCCACCGAGATGGTTTATGAAATCGCCCTTGTGGAAGGTCATCTGTAGGATAAAGAGGTTGCTGCGTCAATGACCAAATGAGGCGGAATGCTAATAACCTGAAGAAGGATACAGCTCATATTTCACCGCACTACAAAGCCTGCTCTTATAAGGCGGTATTTAATTAAGTGAAGATCCTGGGCAGAAGTAAAGATAAAACGGCACGTGAGATATTAGAAGATTTACATAAAAGAGAAAAAGCATTGCTTCCGTAAGCTAGATTTCGGTTGTTTTGTACAATGCGGAGCTTAGTTTCTTTTGATGCATCAAGTGATTCTGCCAGCCCTGATAATCGCGCTGGGTAGTGGTAGGTGCGCCTGCGTGTTGTGAACAGTATATTTTCTCTTCTCGCTGTCTTTAAAATAATGTTCTCAGTAGCGCCTGTGAGATGTTCTGTGTCTCTTCTTTGTAATTGTGCCTTCGCGCTACATTATCTCGGTAAGCAAACAGTAAATAGCCTAAGAACAAATCCTTCTACACCTAATATCCAAATCTTGTGCGCTGAACAACTGCGAGAGCAAACCCACGACAAGCCGTCTTGGAAGCATACCATTGAGAATGGAACGGCCACAGTGACGCGCAGGGCCATGTGAGAAGTCTATGCTATTTTTGCTCTCCGGTCTTGTTTTCATCGGAACGCTCTTGATGATTACGGTCATGTGGGGGTAAAAAAAGATATTGCGACTTCCCTCTCCAAGTATTATTGGCCTGACATCGGCACCTAAGTTTCGGAATACGTTCGACACTGCGATACTTGCCAGTTGAACATGAAAGGGAAAACCAAACAATTGGGTTCCTTCGAGTCGTTACCACCAGCGAAAAAGCCATTTTATCTACTGACCATGGACAGCACCACGGTTTCTCCGAAAGATTTGTTCACTTCACAGTTGACCATGTCAACTCAGATGTGCCGGCTCTTGCACATAGAAATGAAACATGCGACGCCTACATTTCCTGCCTGAAGACAATCTTCATTGCTAGAAAGCCTTGGAGGTTTCTGTCCGAATGCGGCACTGTACTCACCGCCGGAAAATCCGAGCAATGCTTTAACAAAACAACACTCATTCTGCGTTTTATAAGCTCAGAACATGCACAGTGTAATGGTCTAAATAAGCGCCCTAATCAGTCCATAATACCTCGCCTCCGCTGCAAATTCAACGGTGAACCCCAATACCATGGACGCGTCTCCTGTCTGATGTTGCCGAAGAGTGCACCAAGACACGCCAGGTAATCCCTGACTGTTCCCCCGGTTTCCTTATCTAAAGCACATCATCTTACCCACACCTCCTCTCCAAGGTTGCTGAGAAACAGCAGGAAGCTCATGGAAATCCGGTCTCCATTTCCTTGGCGTATCACCAGAAAAGCAAGCTCATTTATGAAAAGAAATTTCTTTCCTCAGAGCTTTGAGTGGTGGATCTTGTTCTACACGAAACACCCGGGCACTCCAAACACGGTAAACTTAGTACAAGAACTGAAGGATTCTCTGAAGGATACAATGATACTCAAGATTTCTGCTTTACACTAAGAAATTGTCCGCAGCGTGACCCCCCTCAGTCACTAATCCTGTGGTACCCACCCACCCACACACACACACACACACACACACACACACACACACACACACACACACACACACACACACACACATATATATATATATATATATATATATATATATTGTATATATATATAAGAAGTATATATATTGTATATATATAAGAAGTATGAGCGCGCGTAAAACTGACGAATGTTGAATTTAGGCATTACGGCCATGGTCGGCCCTCTATCAAGAGTCAATTTCCGATCACACAGAGTTCACTTTATACATTTCCTCCGTAGCCGTAAGAGGTAAAAATGAATAAAAACAGGTAGCCTATGAACACATGTACACGGGCGGCGTCATGAGTACTAGCACGTACATTCACTCACATCAAAATCAACAAAAACGAAAAGAAATCTTAATTACAAATTCGTCGTACATACAGTGGATTTATTATTAAAAAAAATAGGGCACGTAGACTGTGCACAAGTGTACGCCTAGATTTAGTGGTGGCATAAATACTACCACGTACATTCACTCATGTCAAAAGTAAAGGACGAAAATACGTGAATCCCATCTTTCTAGCACATACCGTGGTGTTATAACGAGACTACCAACTTGCGCGTTCAGCAGTTGAAGTATAAATGAAAAAAAAACAGTAGGTAATGTATGAATTAGCAGTGCACACTGATATTGGTGGCGTGAGACGTGATGCGTGATTGGTGACACGGCGATTATCAGGATCGCCCACTGCGTGTCTGTGTGGTAGGACAACAACCTTATTCTCATAGGCTGCGGAAAAAGGTAGCCATGCCATTACGTTTAAGCAAAAGGGGCGTTTTGCATTTCGCCTACTATTATATGCAGCCGCCGTGGCCGGCATAAAAATCATTGACACTGCATAGTTCATCAAGCGCAACAATTTCGAACATTAAAAAGCGGTCACAAAACTACTGCGCAACAAATTAAGATGGGACACTACTTGCTAAAGTTTCTATTCACGTGTATTTTTTATCGACTTTGGCATGAGTGAATGTATGTGTTGAAACTCACGAGGACCAGAAATGTACGCTAGCATGTGGTCACAGGTTACGTACGTTTCATTTAAGGTGAAAGCCTTAAGTGGCACGTTCTAATGGCTCATACCTAAAGAATGCTGCGTCAGGTAAAGTGGTACAAAAATAACGTCATGAGTAATGCCTCTTAACCCCGTAAGCATGCAAACCTGCAATGGCGCATACCCCCTTAAGTAAGCAAAAATACAATGGCTCACTTATCGCGTAGAAGGAACGACAGCTCAAGTGCCGCATCCACCCCCTCATCGTCTCAGGAATGAAGAAGCACGTGCCTCAAAGCCTTTGCATGCTACGAAAGTACAAGGCGACTCATCATCGGCCCCCAACACATCGGAGACTCAGTGGCCTTCGTTACCATCAAGGCCTGCGGGAACGCCCTTATGCACAACTCCTACACGCACTGAATAAAATGAAAAGTTGGATGATATGACGTCACGAGTATATTGAAAATTTTGATGTGCTCCATGCGAACGATTCTTTCCGGTCTAAATACCTCCGCTGCCAAGGCTTCCGTGCAGCTACTTGAAGTGTTGGAACCACTGCTAGTGGTTCTTCACTAGGCAAGTGTGGCGATGATGTTTGAAGAACAGATGCGTCAATCGCTTGTTATGCAATGGAATGCTCGAAGTCTACGTGGCCGTTTGTCGGATTTCCGACAGCGTGTATTTAAGTACCAATTTCCAGTTATTGTTATCTGTGAACCTAATATGGATTCTTCCTACCGTATTTCTGGATATGTCCAGATGTGGTCTCGTAACGACCAAACCACAAGCAAAGTGTTAGTTGGTATACGCCACGATCTGGTGTATTTCAGACATGACGTCCCATCGCATACTACTTATGGTTACGTATACCTTACCATAAAACACAGTTGTCGCACGGTTACAGTGATTGGAGGATACATCCGCCCTATTGCGAGCATCGATAGCTCGCGCCTGACGTCTCTGCTGCAAGCATCGCGAAGTCCTCATATCGTGATAGGTGACTTTAACGCGCACCATCCCCTATGGAGCAGCACTTCGATGAATTATCATGGCAAATATTTGGCTGACTTCATGTGTAGTCCGGGACTAAATGTGCTCAATGACGGGTGTCCTGCGTTTCTTCGCAGCACGTCCTACAGCAGCTGTCTTGACCTAACGTTTGTATCATGGAGCCTTCTGTCTTCAGCATGCTGGTCGACTGATCTAGAGAATCATGATAGTGACCAGCTCCCCACTTACGTTCACTTAAGCTGGTTCCACCGTTCAACCTCACGTTGCATTCGTCAGAGTGGATTTTATTTAAGACCTCTGTCGAGACTGCCTGTCTGAGTATGACATCTCAATCCGAAATACAGGACATCATTGCCTCTAACCTGCAGGACAAACCCACAGAAGTCAGCATACCGAGGCACAGACCATCGGTCGACATACAATATGAGGCCCTTCATGCAATCCGTCGCCGCGCGGAGCGGCGATACAGAAGAACAAAGTCACCGTCATAACTTTTGAACAGTCGCCGAGCTCAACGACATGTTCTTCGCCATCTGGGCAAGCTTGACAGACAGCGTTAGAGGACATTTTGTGAATCCATAGATCCAAGACAGCCTCTATCTAAGACCTGGCGTGTCATGCGAAATCTCCAGCCAACGCTACAACAAAGACACCCATTCCGTAGGGTTGCTCTACATCAACGCCGGACCGAATTGGAGGTAGCAGAGGACTACTGTAAACTCATTATGGACGCACCTAATGCAGTGACTTCATCCCTTGTCACCACTGCGCCCCCGTCACCTGATGAGCGACTCGAAGTACCGTTTACGATTCAAAAGCTGGACGCTCCAATTTCGGATTCTCGACGCTCATCGGCAACAGGACCAGACGGAATCACGTACGCTGCACTCTGCTATCTTGGCACAGAATCATCACGTCTTCTTCTATCTTTTTATAATACGACGTGGGAGACAGGAAATGTTCCAGATAATTGGGAATGCAGTCGCGTTGTAGCGCTCCTTAAACCGGGGAAGTGCGCTAACGCGCTTTCTTCCTACAGACTGATCGCCTTAGCCAGTTGCGTCGGCCAAGTAAAGGAAACAATGGTCTTTTCCAGGCTGGAATGGTTTCTAGAGAAAAATAATGGCTTTCCTTTTTCTATGCACGGATTTAGAAGAGGCCGTTCTTCCATTGACGGTGTTATCGACTTGGTCTCCACAGTTGAACAGGAAAGAAGTCGCCATCGGCTAGTTGGAACTGTTTGTCTTAACAGTAAGGGTGCATACGACAATGTAGTCCATCATTGAATCATTGACGCACTGGAAGATTTAGACGTCGGTGGCCGGCTATATGCATTGATTGTTAGCTACCTTAGTGGCCGCACGGTGTATATGTCGACAAGTGACGGCGATACCGGACAGTACCAGATCCATTGAGGCGTTCCGCAAGGGGGAATTCTCAGTCCAACTCTTTTCAATGTTGTATAGATTGGCATTGCATGTAAACTTCCTAGCACAGTGAAAATAAGCACATATGCGGGCGACATATGCATATGGGCATCTGGAACCACCCGTCCCCAAATGCGTGCTAGGTTTCAACGTGCTGTGACGAACATAGCTAAGAATTTGCGGCGTCAAGGCTTCCAACTCTCAACAGAAAAATGTTTCGTGATTACAGTCACGCGAAAAGAAATGACGAGATATCCGATAATCGTTAACGGAGTAGCTATACCTATGGTTACACACCACAAATAATCGTAGGCTTAGTCATAGACCGCAAATTATCTTGGTCAAGACACGTCGCCGCACTGTAGTCAAAGCTGAAGAGTTTTGTTCACGTCCTTCGCGTCATTGCAGGAACAAGATGGGGCCCCTCGGAGTCTCCTTACTCCAATTGTACCAAGCACTATTCATAGGGAATATACGGTACAGCATGCCGGCGCTCTGCAGCATGGGACTTAGCTGTGTGGGCGTGCTGGAGAACATTCAAGCTCAAGCATTGCGAGCATGTTTGGGCCTCACACGATGTACATTAACCAATGGAACAATAGCGAAAGCTCGCGCTTGTTCTATTGGGGTATACTTGCTCTGCGAGCCTCTTCCAATGTACCTTCGCGTGTTGACACGACACAGGAACCATCCTCTGTCGTTGCTCCCTGCCACCCACCCAGTTTCCAGCTTTTCGAGGGCTATATCGCGCCATCATAGTGTTCTGCCGTCAAGATTTTCTCCTGGTTTATTCCGAGAATACCCCCGTGGGTTCTGCCTAAACCTGTCGTTACATTGCAGATCCCTGGAATTACTAAAGAGTCATCCGTTGCATCTATTGGTGTCAGGCAATTCACACTGTTGCACATTTCTGCAGAGTACGGAGATACAGTACACATGCATACCGATGGCTCTGTCACACCAAATTCCTCCAATGCAGCCTTCGTCATTCCACATATGATCATCGCTCGGCGCTTTAAACTAGACCATAGCTCAACATCAACTGCCACTGAACTTGATGCTATCCGGGAGGCAGTTCGATTTCTCTCCGAGGAGCCTCCTCACGCATGAACGATATTCTGCAATTGCAAGTCAGTTCTTTAAACGATTGACTGTGTCCTCAGCCGGGGCCCGTATCATTCTATGGCTATAGAAATTACACAACATCTCGACCATGCAACTAGAAATGGCCACATTGTCACCTTTCAGTGGATACCGTCACACTGTGGCGTGATCGGGAACGAACAAGCAGACGCTGAAGCGAAAACTGCATTAGATAATGCTTGTGAAGTACGCATTCCGTACTCACGAACAGACACAAACGCCCGATTTTGTCGCGTAAAACGGAACTCTACGTTAGAACAATGGACCAAACCATATCGACGACGCAAGCGATTACACAACTGGGACCAAGAACTAAAATTTCGTATGCCTCGCAAGTTCGAGAGAAGCCACACGAGCATGGTGCATCAGATTTGCCTTGGTGTCACATTCATGAACCGTTATACATATATGATAGGTGCCAGAAACAAGTGAACATATATTTTGCGTGTCTCCCGCGTGCGCTCTAGAACGACAGCAACTTGTCTATTCCATTGCAGAGATCCATAAGAGACTGCTATCAGACGAGTTTATTTCAGGTCCTTGGCTTAATTCAAGCAGGGCAGCCGAGGTAACAAGTGCCGCTATAGCTTTTCTCCAAGCCACTGGGCTGGACGCGCGGCTTTAGAGATGCCACAACTCTGTGAATTTGTATATAGGCATCTCTTCTTTATACCATCATCATTCATCAGCCCTTTCCCTGCCGGTCCCTTTTCCCCAGTGTAGACTAGCAGCTCAGGCCGACCTCTGTGCCTTTCTGTAAATAAATTTCTCTCTCTCTCTCTACAATGGCTCAGACCCCCTTAAGGCAGAGGCCACAAGCGCTCAGCAAAGCAAAGCGAACACCCATACAATACATGGAGAAACATGTTTTTTAATAACGAACAAATTCAAAACAACCTTTCTAACTATCAGTAAAGCATTTCCTACCCCCGTGGGAAGTACACTACGACCAAGGATGCTGGCCAGGCGAGAAACGAGGTGGGGCGTCAAAGCGCCGGTAGCATGGTGTCTAACCGCGAGTGCAGCTTTCCCTTGCAAAGAGGATGCGACTCAAAGTCGAAGGGAAACTTCATCGACGCGAGCCTTGCGCCCTATACCCGCGCGCGACGCCGTACTTAAGCGTCGAAAAAGAGCCGAAGAAGGTGAGCTGCAAAGTCAGCAATGCGACCATGCGAGCCGGCAACGTAGAGAGCAGGCCGAAGCTCGTCGGTAACGGTTTGCCTCACGTTTACTTCACACTGCGGCTCAACATGCCTTGCAAATAGTCTGACTCCTCCAATCCTAAAGCTTAATATTTTGCCAAGTATGCGGCAGGCTTTCGCCTTCACCTGTTACAGGGGTGTAACGTGCTTCCGAACATTTTTCAGTCCTAATGTCACTGTATGCGCCCGCAAGTTTGTCTGCACAGTACCGAAGAAGACAGGCTTGTGCCACAGGCGCTTTGTCCGTGCTTCACTCGAGAACAGCGCTCGCGCGCTCTGTGCCCTACACTTGATCAACTGACCTGCATGTGTATCGTACAACGCTCTGGGCAGTTAACTATATCTCATTAGGTATTTGCTGGATATTGCTTAGTTTTCGCCAACCCTCGAAGTCCGCAGTTGGAAGAGTCCACGCATCATGCCTGAAGACGAAAGACAAGCAGCAACACCGGCCTCGCACACCCTTCCCTATTCCGGCTCGCGGCGTCAACGGGAGCCCGCCATGATCAGCGGCTCCGACGAAAACGACGTCGAAGACTGGCTCTCATACTACGAACACGTGAGTGCCCAAAACAAATGGGTCGATGCCCGCAAGTTGAACAACGTGATTTTCTAGCTCACGGGCGTAGTGAACATGTGGTTTTGCAACCACGAATCTGACCTTCGCACCTGGTCAGACGTCAAGACGAGCTTCACGCAAGGTTTCGGTCGGCCCGCGGTGCAAAACCTTCCTGCCGAAAAGCCCTTGCGCAACCATTCTCAGCAGCCCGGTGAGAACTTCAGCAACTACATAAAAGATGTCGACTTTTGCGTGCGTGTCAATGCATCAATGACTCAATCCGATAAGATCCGTCATATTTTCAAGAGAATTGTGGACGACTTCTTTCAAATTCTCCTATTGAAAAACCGCGAGACCATCGTTGAAGTCACCCGCCGTGGTTGCTCAGTGGCTATGGTGTTGGGCTGCTGAGCACGAGGTCGCGGGATCGAATCCCGGCCACGGCGGCCGCATTTCGATGGGGGGCGAAATGCGAAAACACCCGTGTGCTTACATTTAAGTGGACGTTAAAAAACCCCAGGTGGTCAAAATTTCCGGAGTCCTCCACTACGGCGTGCCTCATAACCAGAAAGTGGTTTTGGCACGTAAGACCCCAAATATTATTATTATCGTTGAAGTCGCTGATTCTTATTAGATTTACAATGAGCTCCGCGAGAACGTTTCCTCACCCCGCGTTCTTCAACGAAGGATGTTTCTGTTTCGAGCTTAACTGCAGTTCCCGACCATGGCCCACTGCTCTGTGCGATCAAAGAGTTCATCCGTGCCAAAGTCGCTCGGCAGCTGTCTCTATTGACTGCCGTTCCAAGCTCAACGCCGTCTTTAACTCTGAACCTGCAACAAATGATACAAGAGCAAGTATCTGAGGCTATTCCGCCCCCACGTGCACCGCGGCCCGCACCTGCACCCATGACATACGCTGAAGTTATAGCGCGGACCATGCCACCGATATTCTCGCCTCCACAGCTCGCTGCACAATAACGTCCGTCCGCGTTTCCCACCAGGATATCAGCCAACTATGGACCATGGCGCACGCTCGACAACCTCCCAATATGCTTCTATTGCGGCATCCCTGGTCATGTCGCACGGTTCTGTCGCCGTCATTTATGGCTTCCCCGAGTGGACGAACCTGAACCATCATATAAACGCCGCTCCAGTTCCGTTCTTCTCCTCACCTCGCGAATCACGTCCGACTTCTTTACGTATCACCAACCCTGTCCACCAGCGCCGCTGAGCATGTGTTGGCGGGCTAGCTGGTTAAGCATGATTCAAGACAAGGGCACTTCAAGCCAAGGGCTAGCAAACTTATCCTCTCCTACCATTCAGCTCATTCAAAAGAAATAAAACGGGGCATCATTCAATCATGTTTAACCAACGCACTTAACAAGTCATGCGTGCATCAGCTGCAAAGCAGTTTTCATTGTCAGGTCAGCCGCCTCAATGGGGCAAGTTATCCTCACCATATCGTATCTGTTGCGGAAGAAATGCTCAAACAGCTCAAGCAACCTAGCGCTGAAAACCAGGGTCGAGCAGGCCCTTCTGAAACCAGGTGTGCCATTATTCCATATGTTCACGGCATATCTCACAATCTCAAAAAAGTAGGTACACGAGCTGGTGTTCGTGTTACATTTTCCGCTCCGAAACGTCTTGGTTTGATGTGCGCGACAGTGAACGCAGGAAATCGGGAAAACAAACAGGTGTGCGCAAAAAAACATGGGCAGAAACATGTCGGATGTGTTCAGAAAGTAGATTATTCGGTCCCCTTGTCGTGCGGTTCATCATATGTAGGCGAAACGGGCAGATGTCTGAATGACAGATTACATGAGCATAGATATAAGATGGAAAACCAGCTCTGCGGTCATATAAGTGCACATTGTAAGGCTCACAAGTGCATCCCAGATTTCGATAGAACCAGTGTTCTGTACAGAGCTGACTATCAACTTACAAGGGAGATATTGGAAGCGCTTGAGATAAAAATTGGAGGACGCTTAAGCTTCGCCTTCAAGAGTGGAACGCGACAGCGTTCCCGTCGACCCGCCAAGGGGTGTAAGACAATGGGCTACGGCGCAGCGACTACGCGCCCCACATCGGACGCGGTGAGCGTCGAGCAACGCAGCGTTCGGGGCGACAACGAAATGTGCGCCTGAGCAAGCGACGCACGCCTGAGCCTTAGAAACAGCTAGTTTCTAAGGCAACACCGCGTTCACTAGAGGCGCTTTTGTACCGCTTTGAAGCATCGAACTCGTGGCTCAGTGGTAACGTCTCCGTCTCACACTCCGGAGACCCTGGTTCGATTCCCACCCAGCCCATCTTGGAAGTTGCTTTTTATTTATGAAGTGCCTGCCATGATTTATCGCTCACGGCCAACGCCGCGGACGCCGACGCCGACACCGACGCCGACGACACCGGCTTTTCTGCGACACGAGCTCCTTAACGCTATCGCGTTAAAAAAGCGCGGTGTTGATTGTATCAGTGAAGCCTCAGTTTCGCCTTCGACAAAGGAACTGGCGTATCTTGAGAGTGACACTTAAATGTTATTCTGTAGCTTGGCTTCCTTGTGCGATGCAGATGACTGCCCTGTTTATTCTTGTTGTTTTGATCTTTGACAGCAGCTATATATTACTATGTCAAGAAATAAAACACTCAGTTGTTGCGCCTACGTGCTGTCTCGTGTCCCGCTTCTTCGTGTCCCCGCAGGGGCGTCTGCGTAAGCAGGCGTTTGGTGTGTTGCGACACCACGTACCCGAGCACACGAGGGTTGGACCCTCCCGCGTGTAGCCGTGCGCGGCTTAGCCGTGTCCGGGGAAAAGGGGATCCTGGGGGTTGAGCCAATGCCGGGTGTTTGGACCTTTACGGCCCCTTGGCGGCGGCAACACACCCCTTTGGCCTCAGCTTCACGTAGACGGCACCCCCGGACTGACCCACCCGGGGGAAATCGATAGTCGCCTCTTCCTGTCTCTTTCTCCCCAAATCTTAGTCTTTATCTCTCACTTTTTTATCTTTCCTGTCTTCTTCTCTCTTCCATTTACTTCCTTTCTCCACGGCGGCAAGGGTTAACCTTGTGTGGATATCCTACCTTGGGTACACCATATTTGGTTATAGTGACGGCGTACGGCTGGCGTCGTGCAGGCTTGTACACAAGCTCTGCCGCGTCCCCTCGTTGGGCTCCGTGGTGGGCGGTCGGCGCTGTTGCCGAACATACACAATTTTCTCATGGCAGCGCAAACCTCTATTCTCTATGATCGGCGTCTGAAAAGATGCCGCACCGAAGCAACGTTCCAGTTCTCTTTTCGGAGCAATGTTCCATCATTTCCTAAATTCTATGTACTGCACAGCGAAAACAACGTACCAGTGAGAAAGCTCTCTCCATTCCTAGTGGCCAAGTGTCTAAAAGAAAAAATCGGACCTACATACAAAGCTTCAAAAATGTCTAGCGGGGACCTCCTCCTAGAACTCAATGACAAAGACCAAGCGCAAAAGCTCACAGAACTTACCAGTATTGGTAACGCAACAGTGACAATTTCACCGCACAGAACATTAAATACAAGCAGGGGTGTAATATCAGAGGAAGATTTTATTGGCTTAAGCGACGAAGAACTGCTGGAAGGTTTCCAGGAACAAAATGTTACCAAAGTCCAAAGAATTGTCATCCGCAGGAACGACCAAGAAATCCCCACAAAACATGTAATACTCACCTTTGGAACGAGTGTAATGCCTACCTCGCTGGATGCAGGTTATGTAAAGGTAAATGTTAGACCATATATTCCGAACCCCAGACGATGTTTCAAATGCCAAAGGTTTGGACATGCTTCGCATGCATGTCGAGGACGAAATACTTGTGCTAAATGCAGTTCGAACGATCACCAAACTGACAATTGCACCTCTTCTCCACTTTGTGTCAACTGCAAGGGAGATCATCCCGCTTATTCGCGGTCCTGCCCTTGCTGGAAAAAAGAAAAAGAAGTAATTGCTTTAACAGTCAAAGAAAAAATCTCGTTCTATGAAGCTAGAAAGCGGCTGTCGTACCTTCCGCGAAGAAGTTACGCCGATGTGACGCAGATGGGGGCAGCGTCACAGAGGCCTCAGGAGTCCTCCGAGCCCACGCGCAGTGGTCCCGCAGTGACCCCTCCCGCCCCCGTGGTGGAAGCAGCCGACGCTGCTCCATCCTCTTCAAATGCCCTGCAGACACCAGTCCCGCAGGGCCCTAAGATCAAGCGAACCCCAAGGCCCGAGACAAGTGTCTCGGCGCCAAACTCTCGGTCCTCCAGCGCCTCAGAGAGAGCGATGGAGGTCGACGCAAAAACCCCGGTGTCATTGACACCAAAGGACAAGCGCTCTCTTGAGCGCGGTAAGCGGGACAAAATCCCAATAACAACTCAGATTAA
The DNA here is from genome assembly GCF_050947875.1 of Dermacentor variabilis. Taxonomy (NCBI): domain Eukaryota; kingdom Metazoa; phylum Arthropoda; class Arachnida; order Ixodida; family Ixodidae; genus Dermacentor; species Dermacentor variabilis. The sequence continues at coordinate 77,557,708 of NC_134577.1, read as the reverse complement.
GAAAGCGATAACCTAAAGGTTATCGCTCATTTGTATAAGCCTTTTAAATTCCATGTCACCTAACATCTCACCTCTTATTCATTCCATAGTGCCAATTCTTACCTTTCAATTTCAAAATGGCTTTTATTATCCATTGGAATTGTAGAGGTCTCATACACAATTTAGGTGACATCAAAGACATCATCAACACCTTTTCACCAGTTGCTGTATGTCTTCAGGAAACGAATCTCGGCGCGAAAAATAGTCAAATTCTCAAAGGTTTCACCGTTGTCCGAAGGGACCGCGAATGTTCCACCCGTTTGTCAGGCGGAGTGGCTATAGTCGTACAGGGCGGCACTCCTACCCGAAATGTCCAATTGAATACATCCTTAGAAGCCGTAGCTGTCACCATTCTATCTTATAAAACCATCACCATTTGTTCACTGTATATTCCGCCTCACACCCACTTCACTACTAAACAGTTAGAAAATTTAACAGAACAATTACCGGAACCATTTGTTTTAGTAGGGGATTTTAATGCTCATTGTACTCTTTGGGGCAGTGTCAAAACTGACCAAAGAGGGCAACTCGTTGAAGATTTTATTCTGTCAAACGATATCTGTCTTTTAAACTCAGGTGCGCCAACTTATTTTTCACCAAGTTCACGCAATTTTAGCTGCCTCGATTTAGCCTTTTGCTCTCCGGACATTTTTACAGATTTTAAATGGGATGTACTCGAGACTTCATATGGCAGTGATCATCTACCTGCCATAATCAACCTCACCTCAACGCTACCCATTATATCCTACAGGCCACGCCGATGGAGGTTACAAATGGCAGACTGGGCTGTTTTTACAGAAAGTGCCAGGCTGGAGGAGCTCACTTTAACAAACTTAAGCATCGACGAAATTAATGAAAAATTTACTAACTGTATTATTTCTGCAGCTGAAAAGGCCATTCCACAATCTTCTGGCGTTGTTCGCAAAAAGCTAAATCCTTGGTGGACACACGAGTGTACCATAGCAAAAAAGCTGCAAAATAGGGCCTGGGGAATCTTACGCAGGTACCCAACTCATAACAACCTTCTAAATTTTAAACAAGCCAAAGCGAAAGCTCGATACATTCGGAGACAGGCAGAAAAATCTTCATGGCAAAAATATGTATCAACAATTAATAGCACCGTCACATCCAAAAGGATGTGGGAACAGGTCAGGAAGTTTAAGGGGGACTACACACCATACACGATACCCATACTCACACCTTCAGGCACTCAGACAACACTACAAGAACAAGCGAATATACTTGGGGAACATTTCTATGACGTCTCTAGCTCGGCTAATTATACAAACAGGTTCTTAACTTACAAACTATCCGCAGAAAAAGAAAAACTACCAACTACTTGTACGTCAAGGGACGAATACAACGCTCCATTTACGTTACAAGAGCTTAACAGGGTTCTCTGTGCTGGCAAAAAAACTGCAGTAGGTCCTGACCAGATCCATTATTCTATGCTCGCACACCTGTCCCAAGCATCCGTAGATGCTCTCCTTAAATTTTTTAACAAAGTATTTGAATCCGAAAGCATGCCAAAATGTTGGAAAAATGCAATAGTTGTGCCTTTTTTAAAAACAGGAAAATCCCCCACATCCCCAAGCAGCTTTCGACCCATTGCCCTGACAAGTTGTTTGTCAAAATCGTACGAGAGTGTCGTAAATGCAAGGTTAACCTTCACGCTTGATAAACGGAACTCCATTGATTTTCACCAGTGTGGCTATAAGAAAGGGTGTTCAACGACAGACCACCTCGTCCGACTTGAACACGAAATACGTGAAGCATTTTTACACAAACAGCACTGCCTGGCGGTGTTCTTCGACCTTGAGAAAGCGTACGACACCACGTGGAGATTTGGAATCTTACGTGACCTCGCCGCGTTAGGAATCCGTGGCAAAATGCTAAACTGTCTCGCTGATTTTATGTCCAACAGAACATTCCAAATCCGTCTAGGCACTGTGCTCTCGCGCACATTTATCCAGGAGAGCGGCGTGCCACAAGGTTGCGTACTTAGCACAACACTCTTTATAATAAAAATGAACTCTGTCAACAATGTAATTCCCACCTCTGTTATGCACTCCATATATGTCGATGATCTACAAATAGCGTGCCGCGGCTCTAACTTACGAACATGTGAAAGGCAACTCCAGATAACAATAAATAAACTAATGGAGTGGGCTGAGAAAAATGGCTTCCGCTTCTCTACTCAGAAAACTGTTACAGTGCTATTTTCGCAAAAACGAGGGATGTACTTAGACCCGGTTTTAAGATTGAATGATGTCGCGCTGCCGGTAAAACAAGAATATAAATTCCTGGGAGTAACCTTTGACAAAAAACTAAACTTTCTTGCCCACATTAAAGCACTAAAAATTAAGGCAAATAAAGCATTGAATATCCTCAAAGTGTTATCTCATAAGCACTGGGGTTCCGACCGAACGTGTCTTTTACGTATTTACCGGTCTCTTGTTCGTAGCCTTTTAGATTACGGCTCCATTGTTTACGGCTCAGCCAGACAATCCTACATCCAAAGACTTGATCCAGTACATAACCTTGGACTGCGACTGGCGAGTGGTGCCTACAGAACTTCACCCATTGAAAGTTTATACGTCGAATGTAATGAACCCTCCTTACAGCAGCGCAGAGCATTACTCACTCTTTCCTACGTACTCAGAATTCAGTCATCACCGCAACACATATGCTACAACATCCTCACACAATGCAACTCACGCTTACACTACACGAATAAACCGAACATGATTAGGCCACTTGTCCTGCGGTATGAGCAATACTGTCGGGATTATGACATTCCCCATGAAGTCCTCCAGGTTGCCAAGAAACCACAACGGCTGGCCCCGTGGTACGATTTCACACAGTTGTGCGACTGGACATTGGCACATTTAAAGAAAAGAGATACTCCACGCGAACACATTATACAAGAATTCAATGCTCTTCAGGACAAATATCAAAATAACATGCAATATTACACTGATGGCTCTAAAACAAAAGATCACGTGGGTGTGGGGGTCGTAGCGGAAAATTGGGAAACAAGTATTCGATTACCACAACATGCTTCTGTTTTCACGGCTGAAGTTTACGCTATCTGGGTTGTTGTTAAAAAGATTATAACTGATAAACACAAACATGCAGTCATATACACAGATTCTTTAAGCACACTGAAGGCACTACATCTGAAATCTGAGTGTGAACCCCTGATAGGAGACATTTTAAACATGTTGGTGCTTAACGAATACGGGAGGTCAAT